>NW_012267343.1:6484435-6484946 GCF_000151885.1 Dipodomys ordii | reverse complement strand
GTCTTTGATCCATTTGGAGTTGATTCTGGTGCAGGGTGATATATAAGGATCTAACTTTAGTTTTCTACAAGTAGTTAACCAATTTTACCAGCACCGTTTACTGAAGAGACTGTCTTTCGTCCATTCTATTTTTTTAGCTCCCTTATCGAGGATTAGATGGCTATAGGTCTGTGGGTTCATTTCTGGGTTTTCAATTCTATTCCATTGGTCCTGAGGTCTGTTCTTGTGCCAGTACCAAGCTGTTCTGATTACTATGGCTTTGTAATAGAGTTTGAAATTTGGTATTGATATTCCTCCAGCACTGTTCTTTCTGTTGAGGATCATTTTTGCTATTCGGGGTCTT
Organism: Dipodomys ordii; assembly: GCF_000151885.1. Taxonomy (NCBI): domain Eukaryota; kingdom Metazoa; phylum Chordata; class Mammalia; order Rodentia; family Heteromyidae; genus Dipodomys; species Dipodomys ordii. The sequence continues at coordinate 6,484,603 of NW_012267343.1, read as the reverse complement.
TTATTGCTCCATATTCATTTTTGGATTGCCTCTTCTATTTCCTTTTAGAATGAAGTTGGAATATTGATAGGTATCGCATTGAATTTGTAGATAGCCTTGGGAAGTATTGCCATTTTCACAGTGTTGATCTTTCCAATCCAGGAGCATGGGAGTTTTTGCCACTTTCTA
>NW_012267343.1:6469869-6484385 GCF_000151885.1 Dipodomys ordii | reverse complement strand
ACACACACACACACACACACACACACACACACACACACACACACACACACACAGAACCTTAGAAGAAAACATTCCCAGAGCTTCTCTGAACACATAACAATATTCTGTAATGTTCATAAAAGTAGAAATGAAACAAATTCAGCCTCTAGGATGTCCTTCAATTAGGCCACCTGAATTTCTGCTAGAGTTTCGCAATACTAACATGACATTTAAGAGAGTTATATGAAGACTTGTGATAGAAAATTCTCTCACATTTGCTCAGAACCCCTGTTAATATCCTCTGCCTGTAAATAAACACACAAGAAAATACTAAGATTCTGAATATGCAGTGAATATTATTTCACATCTTTTGTGTCTTACTTTTTTTTACTTCATTTTAGTGTTAGATTGGAAGCTAAAATTTACTGTGTGAAGCATATTGTTCTGAAGTAGTCTACATACATTGTAAAATGACTGAACCTGGGTTATGTACCCATGAATGACTTAACATAGTTACCTAATTGGTAACATAGTTTCCAGTTTGTGGTTTTGAACATTTAATCCACTTGTAGCATGTTATATAAAGATCTCTGGCAAGCATTCCTCCTGGCTTAATTAAATACTGTTTTGACTTTTATCTTTCCAATGTCCCCTTCTTATCTTAGCCCTTGGTAATCACAATTCTAGTGTCTACCTTTAAGAGGTCAGCATTTTTTGAGTCCTTAAATGATTGAGATCATGTGGCACTTGTCTTTCTGTGCTTTTTCAAAAACTTAATATGATATCCTCCAAGATCATTTATGTTGTCATAAATGACTATATGCCATCCTTCTCTAAGGCTGAATAGGTTATCTAATATTCTATTGGGTAGCCATACTACATTTCCTTTATACATTCATCTGATAATGAACATTTACATTGATTTCTTAACTTGACTATTGGAAAAAATGCTGCAGGTAACATGTGAGTGAAGATGTCAATAGACAAGACTCATTTTGCTTAGATATGTCTAGCAGAGGGATTGCTGGGTCATGTGAAGTTTTGTTTATAGTTTTTGGAGGAACTCTTATTCTGTTTTCCTGATGGCTGAGATAATTTACATTTGCACCAGCAGTGGGAATATAATTTCTTCACACAGTCTTCTCCACACTCATAGTTATTGTCTTTTTCTTTCTCTTTGATAGAATCATTGCTAAAAGGTATGTGGTTATATTTCATTGTGGCTTTAATTTCTCTAGTGATTACTGATATTGGGCATTATTTTTTGTATACTCATTGGCCATTCATAAGGCTTCTTTTGAGAAATTTCTATTCAGGACCTTTTCCTAGTTTTAAATCAGGTTATTTATTTTCTTGCTATTGAATTAAGTTCTTGGTATATCTTTTAATATTAAATCCTTGAGAGTCAAATGAAAATATAACTGAATTAACATAATGCTTTTTATTTAGCAGCGAATAAAGAACTTAATTATATGATAAGCACAAACAGTAAAGGCTTATCTTTGTCAAACTTCTGCTAAGGCTTTTCATTTGATATCCATCGTAGACAGTTACATTGAAAGTTTTACTAAGAGCAACACTAAGTAGTTTCGTTTCCCTCACACACTACTACTCAACCTTCTTGTGAAAGATTGCTTCATTTAATTTTTATGTGCTCTTTCATACCTTCCATGTCACAAAGTAAGAAAGATTCAGGTGTGAAAACATTTTTTTTCTCCTGCAGTTTTTTCCTGCTCAGTAAAGCCTTAAATAATTAATATGTTGCTTTTGTACATCAAGATAGCTTGTAGTTTTTTGTACATTCAAGATAGCTTGTAGTTCTTTGTACATTCAAGATAGCTTGTAGTTCTTTGTACATTCAAGATAGCTTGTAGTTCTTTGTACATTCAAGATAGCTTGTAGTTTTTTTGTACATTCAGGATAGCTTGTAGTTTTGCCCATTGTAATTACAAATTTGTTTTCTTTACTCTGTGTAGTTTTGGTTCTGCACTGCAGGAACTATATCCTGAGAATCCCCAGGACTCATCACATGGCTTAGTCTAGACTAATCTTAGACAATTTATGTTTGCTTATGAAGGAGCCTCTGTCCTTCCACACATCTGAGAATACAAGCAAAGAGAACCAAACTGTCAATGAAAGTACAGACAGGACCAGAGTGAAGAAAATGTGGGATAACACAAAACCAGAAGAGATGGTGAAAGGGCATTCTGTTTTTTCAACAGTAAGCACCTCCTGCAGATCAACTCTTTTCACCCAAACTTATTACAGGGCTGTGGAAATTGCACTTGGCCATTCTCATTACGTTATTTTAGTACTAGATTTTTAACAGAACTGGGCTTGTCTTCCACTTTCCCAGCTCATCTACGCTCATCTTTAAGCAAAATTCCTCTGGCTACCATTCTTCCTTTCACTTATTTCAACTTTTTAGAAAGCACCTCTTGACTGTCAAATACTGCAATATAGATTTCACTCAGATTTTAGAGGGAATGCCTTTCCTTCTGAGTGGCAGAGTTAGTGTCAGCTCTTTGCCAGTCCTATAATCTCCAAAAACACAGATACTCTGTGCACAATTTTTGGATAGAATCTTTTTCAACAATTCATCTTACAGAGGATTAATAACTATAGCAATAAAGAGCTCAAATGAATTGAAGAGACATTGCTCAAAAAAAAAAAGTACAAGCCAGGCACTGGTGGCTCACACCTGTAATCCTAGCTACTCAGCAGGTTGAGATCTGAGGATCACAGTTCAAAGCCAGCCCAGAAAGGGAAGTCCGTGAGACTCTTATGTCCAGCAAAACTACTAGAAAACTGGAAGTGATGCTGTGGCTCAAGTGGTAGAGCACTCACCTTGAGCTGAAGAGTGCAGGGGCAGCGCCCAAGTATAGAATTCTAGCCCTATGACCAACAAAAAAAGTGCAAATAGCTAATAAATACATGAATAAATGTTCATTTTCCCTGGCCATGGAGGAAATGCAAGATAAAATTACACTGATATTTCATCTCATTCCAGTCAAAACAACCATCCTCAAACAATAAACCATAAATGCTGGAAAGGTTTGTAGGAGGAAAATGAATCCTCATACACTGTTGGTGGGAATGCCAGTTGGTGTAGCCACTATGGAAAGCAGTATGTATGTTTCTAAAAAATAAAAACAAACAAAAACAGAAATAGAACTACCATCTGATCCTGCTATATATTTTAAAAAGTGAAGGCCAGGATACAATAGAGATGCATGCATACACATGTTTATTATAGCATTATTCACCATCACCAAAATATAGAATTATCCTAGATTCTGTTCCTCTGATAAACCGGTAAAGAAACTGTGATATAGATATAGAAGTAGATACTGATAAGTGATAGATAGCAGATATAGATACATACACAAAAACAAGAGTATTATTCAGCCATAAAGAATGAAATCATATAATATTATAAATCATATCCATATTGTAAATATGGATGTAATTGAAGATCATTACATTAAGGGAGTTAAGCCAGATTCAGGCAAAAGGTTATGTGTTACCTTTCATAGGTGAACAATTGGATCATATTTTACTTGAGCACTATGAATGAAAGATTTCATTGGATTTTATATTCTTCTGTGAAATTATTCTATTCAGTGCAAAGAAGGTGGAAATCTGGAAACAAGCACTCTAAACTAGGCTGGAGGAAGCTTGGGTTAATCAGACATGAGATCCCGAGGTTTTCTTCAGAAAAGTCATGCTAATCTTTAAAGAGCCTACTTGGCCCAAGCTCTCTGATTTGCTGCATCTCCAGACTACTAATCACAGCTATAGACAGCCGTTCCCTGCCAGATCTCATGCCAGGGTCTGAGCACCCTGTCAGAACTAGCCTTCTTTATATACCGGGAGGTATCCTAAAGCAATGCAGACAGAAATGAATCCATAAGTAAATGACTCAGTGGGGCTTATGAATGGGGCTGACATCAAGGAATTATTTAATGGTCAAGGTATATCAGTCCACCATTAAGGAGCAAAATCACCTGCCCACCTTGAGTTGCTGCCCAAATAGATTGAGCAGCTCTTATATGGATTATCCCAGTAACTTGTGAATGCCTCTTTCCACTTTTGTAAGGCCTCAGGGAGAATATTACAGGACTCAAATCTCTCTGTAAAATGACATTAAATGCTACAAGGGACTAATGAAAAAAAAGATTTCAGTTAGAGAACCACTCTGCAATTCATAACTGGATTATGGAAAATAGATAATTTTTAGACCCTCCTATGCAGTATGTGATAATTAGTCATGATAAAAAATTGCTTTATTGGTCTTTCCTGGAATCATAAGGCAGGGGATATAATTTTTTCTCTTTAAGTAGAAAAGTTTTAAAATTGTTATTGGTTTATTGAATAATTTGGATTCTGACAGATACAGCTTCAGCTTCATTTAGTCTGTAATACGATAGCTAGAATTCATGGTCCTGCACTTGCTACTATGTAGGCACTCTGTACTTGATTCATGCCCCAACTTTATTTTCTTTTAGTCATTTGTCAGACAGGGTCTTGACATTATTTTTGGTCCAGGGCTGTGCCTCCATCTGAGATTACTGGTGTGCACCACCATTCCTAGTCCTGATTGTTATATCTTACACAATAACTTTCTCACTCACTTAGAACATACATGATACATTAGAAACCACCATGTGCCTTGGATTAAGCCTGACAATAGCTAAAAATTTTCCTATAGACACAACAGCTACATTTCTACCTTTGTAAGATAAGATGATTTTATGTCTCTACTTGTCACTGTGTCCTAAACCTAGCATTTAGTGTTATGATGTTCAGAGTATATTAAATCAATGTATGGTATGTCCAAAATGGAGAATCAAATCCAGAATCCACACAGTTGACAATGTGAAAATGAAAATTAGACATGCTATTCCTTGATTAAAGAGGCCCCTATATTCTTGAGTATATAGCGCCAGAGATGTCAGCTTGGTACCTATCCAGTAATTTTCCATCTGTTTAGGCTGTTCAGTGTGGATATTTCTATATTGTCACACTGTTCCCTTACATGTGGGGAATGGCCTACTTCATGTCACATGTGTGCCGGTCTAGTTGTGTGTCTCCATAAACACAGCACATTATAAAGACCCAGACTATGACTTCATCCAAAAAGTTTTTCTTACCTACTTTTCTAAGCTTATATAACCCAGAAATTCTAGATTTAATCGTTTCACTCTCAACTATATATGGCTAAGGACTATTTTCTCTTATTTTGAAAGGTTTGCTATTTTTTTTCTGTTAATGTGAAAACTGAGCCACAGCATTAAGTGCTATAGCTAAGATTTAACTCAAGGGTGTAGACTGTTCCAGAGATCTCTACCTCTTAATTTCATGTTACTCTCTTTAGCCTGAAATCCATCTTTGGAAATCCATTACCGAGAACTCACATGTCTCTCAAAGGAATTTGGTGCTTTGAACAAAAGTTTCTGAAATGTTCCAATAAAGATGTCCTCTGAAAACAATGCATTCTATCTTCTTTTAGACAAATTTAGTTTATTAATCATTTCAATAAAGGCACTAAAGTTCTACCTGCCCATCTTAAGGGTCTGGAACATATATTTATCAGACTGCACAAAACAATTCTTATTTAAGTGCTGCTTATGTTCCTCAGAGATCAAATGGGAACTTGGTGGCTTTTTGCTTTTTTCCTGTTTCCTGTCACTGGTGCTCTATCACTTGAGCCATGTCTTCATTTCAGCATTTTGAAGGTTAATTGGAGATGAAGGGTCATAGATTTTCCTGCCCCAGCCAAACTTGAACTGAGATCTTCATATCTTAGCCTTCTGTGTAGCTAGGATTACAGACATGAGCCCTGGGCGGTGGGCATTTATACACACACACACACACACACACACACACACATACACACACACGTACACACACGCACACACGCACGCACGCACACACACAAACACACACACACATATGTTAAGTGGAATCAAGTGGAAATGTCTTCCAAACATGGTGACACATTAACATGACTGGAGCGCAGTGTGAAACTTGTTGTAATATGGGTGGAAGTTCAAATCTAGGTTGACAGCTTAGCTTGTGGAAGTCAGAAAAGCACTATCAGGAGGGAGCTGAGGTGCCTCTTCCAGGGTGCACTCAGTGAACATCTTGCGGAGGGACTTTCCTTGCAGTGGGATGATTTAGATATAAACAGGGTACTACAAGGTATTTGGGAACTCCAAACATTAAAGGGACATAAGTTAGAGGCAAGGAGATGGAGGAAATCAGTCTGGATCATACAGTAGAATGTATGGATGACAGATTTCAGCATTCACATTCCCAGAATTTCTTAATGATTACATTGGGGACACAGAGTTTCTTTAAATTTGAGAGGACTAATTTACGTGCATTTTCAGTTCTCCAAGGGCTGTTGGTGACCTTACAGCTCAAGAGCAAAGAGATGTCTACAGTATCGCCACCTAGCTTTGTGGGGGAAGTAAAGGTCGAGTTTTTGCCCTATTTAAAGATGAGAGCTGGGCACTGGTGGATTGCACCTATAATCCTAGCTACTTAAGAAGCTGAGATCTGAGGATCATGTTTCAAAGCCAGCCCAGGCAGGAAGGTCTGTGAGCCTTTTATCTTCAATTAACCACAAGAAAACCAGAAGTGGTGCTGTGGCTCAGAGTAGTAGAGTGTTAGCCTTGAGAAAAGGAGCTCAGGGAGAGTGCCCAGGCCCTGAGTTCAAGCTCCAGGGTGGACAAAAAGTAGAGGAGAAAGGAAAAGAAAAAAAATATTTCATTAATAGCAATCTCCTAAAAGAAGTGAGTCTCATCCTTTTATCTCAGGAGACATTTCCTCAGAGGGTAGACAAGGGAAGATCATGACACATGGCCCTGGGAGTACTGAGGAATGGTTCCAGAGTGCTGAAATAAGAATTGTTCAAATGGCTCTCATTTGGTAATGCTGTAGAAATGTTGTTTTAGAGCTTTGTTTTTGTCCTTCTACAGAAGCCAACATGGGAAATTCTCAAAAGAAAAGAATAGGAATGCATGTTAGAAGTAGGGGAAGAACTTCAGAAGATAGAGAAAATGGCACTGTTCTTTTCTGAAGAAACTCGGGGGTGGGAAATGTTTGAATAAGCCATCAACACACTCAAGCTTGGGAAATTAGATTGCCCTCAGATTAAACTCCTGGGAAATACTTAAGTTATGAAAACAAGTTGCCAGAAACTCAGTCTTTCTGCAAGTAACTTTAAAAAAATTCAACATTAAGGATGGGGAGAATCTAAAAATCCATCCAGACTGTTAGAACCAGGATAAATTAAACAAATAGAGTATTAATTAGACCAAGGAAAAACGAAATTTAACTGGGACAAACAAGTCCCAGGTAACCTGAGAAACATAGGTTCAGACCCTGGTAATGGAACAAGCTGAGGCCTGGTCTTTACTGAAATTTGCAAAATGACTAAGAATAGGGCCAAACTTGAAAGGCAGGATCTCCCTATAGAGAAAAACTCCAGGATAGTCATTAAAAGGAAAAATTCCAAAGATAAAGGTTTGAAGTAAATTAGTGAATTAAACACCAGGTTACTGGAATTCGGTAGGTAATAGTGAAACTCAGAAAGAGCCAGAAAACCTGGAAGGTGGTTTGATTTTGGAGTATGGTAAGTAAGAAATTTGGAATGTGGTTTTTGCTTTGAGGACTTATTACTTTGCTTATAGAGACTAATTGCTATTTCACTAACTTGCTTCTTTGATGGGATGATTTGGGATAAGGACTTTGCCTTGTGACTTATTGCCTTGGCTATAACTTTTCCTTGTGATTTATGGCCTCGGTTATTGGAATGACTGGAATTATAATTGCCATTTTGTAATCACTAATTGCTAGCTCTGCTTCTGTAACTTGCTTCTTCGCCAATTGCCAAACTATCACTGGCTACCTGCAAGTGGCGCCCCTTCCCTCCCCGCCTCCATGGATCTTGCCTTTAAATACCATGAGCTATTTAACTTTATTGCTGGTCTTCACTGTCTTTGTGTAGTGGAGGTCTGATGCCATGGCTATTAAATGATTCTTAGCCCTATTGACTGAGTGTTGGTGACTCTTTTCATCGATTGTGGGTTCAAGTTCCACTGGTTGGGACGCTGGGATATTTCATAGACCAATCATCTTCACTGAAGGGGGGGGGAATAATAGTCATTGTTTGCTTACCGTCAAAGAGCCCATCTTCAGGGTCCCTAACCTGAGCCTATAAACTCCACTGGAATTCTTAAAAGTTCAGTCAATGAGTAATTACATTATGTATTCCCACAAAACATAAATTGTCTTCTAGTGACTGGACCAAGAAAAATTTGAGGGGCTGGAGTAGCAGAAGAGAAGAGATAGAAAGAGGGAGCAAAACTGGGTATATTCAAATTTCCCAGGAGGGCCAATTTGATGTTACTTAAAAGAATTTTTCAACAAAGCAGTGGTTGGACCTATCCCCATTAGAAGGTTAGAGACATTCCATTATTTGGCTATCACATAACAAATCCCAATGGATCCTTCCTGTAGCAAAGAGGGTGGTCTTGGATATCTCATGCCCACCTGGAGTGAGGAATTTTATATGGAAAACTGGAATGTTTATAGGAGCTTTGACCAACTGTGAGGTCTTGGAATGTAGTCTAAACTTGCAGAACAGAGCTCACACACTGGGATAGAAAATCTTCCATTTGAGGTCAGAAGGCTGGTGCTCTTCTCCCAGCATTTTCTCTACAGCAGTTGCTTTGAAACTTTAGGCTTGTATCCCCACCCTTCTCTAATGGCTGGTAATGGTGAGCTGGCCCTGGAGAAACATGATGTGGACTTCCTCCTTTGTCTAAGGGATTGTTTCTGCTTGAAGTATTCTGTCCTTCAAAATCATCTGACAAGGTTCTTAGGTAGTGCCTTCTGTAAGAAAACTGGTCCACCACACATACTCGTTTCTACTTCCTGTCATTGAGTATCAAACATCTTACGTCACTTTTTGCCTATTGTCCTTATATAACTCTCTGTTCATTATTCCAGATTCAAAATGTCATTAAGATGGTAATAATCACCTAATTACCTCTTGCAGTTGAAAATGATGGATATTTCTTATCACAGAATTTCAAAACACATTTTCTTGAAATTACCTCTATACTGATTTTTCTTCACTATAATTGAAGTTTAAAACTTCTTCAAGGTTAGCCAGGTGCTGGTGGCTCATATCTGTAATCTTAGCTACTCAGTAGGGTGAGATCTGAGGATCGAGGTTCAAAGCCAGCCCTGGCAAGTCATGAGACTCTTATCTCTGATAAACCACTCAAAAACCAGAAATGGCACTGGGTCTCAAATGGTAGAGCATTCACCTTGAGCTGAAGGGCTGAAGGACAGCATCCAGGCTCAGAGTTCAAGTCCCATGACCAATCCCCTCCCCCCAAAAAAAAATTAAGTTTGTGAAATCTGACAACAAAGGACTATTTTATAAATTGTCTTTTGGTTACTAAAGCAACACAAAGCTTGAAGATGCAGTACTAGAACAGAAAACCATAGGAAAGGAAGAAATAATTCCAGGGATATTTACTTTCTTCTGAAAATATTAATGCCACAACCATGTCTGTTACACAGTCAATATTAAATATATATTTATGAAAGTGGCCTGAACTGTGATTGTCATTAAGTTATCTAAAATGATGGAAAAGTAATACCTGCCCAGGACAAAAGACAATTCTTTATTATTATTTTTCAATAACTTAAGTAGGCCCCTTTACAACTCCATGGCAAAGCTATGACATCATTAGTAGGATTTCTGTGATTTATCTAAGCCACAATTCAGTTGTGTTATCCCTACTACTGCAGCCAAAATAAGCTATCTCATTTCTTGATGAATGGCCAAACCTTGGAAACCCTGAGTATACAAATGCATAAATCCTAAGGAGAACAAGCATGTTTAAACCTTTAATGAACGTATATGTATTTAGAACTTCAAAATGGTTGTTTGGCTTTATGGTAAACAGGATAAAACTGTCCAGGGAGATGTGAGCGTTTTGAGGAGATGTGCGTGCATGTGCTCCCGTGAAGGTGATAGTGTGCTCCGAGGTACCCAAGGAGTTACGAAAGGACACTCAGACATTTTTAAGAGCGCTTCCCTAGACACAGATCTCAGCAGTGGAAAGTTCTATTTATGGCCCGTGATTATGTTGAGAGAAACTGCAACTCAAGAGCCTTGGGCTAGGGTTTAGAATGGTAAATGTTCCATCAGGCTTCTAGTGGGGGGATTTTGAGTAGTTTCTACTCCTTTGGTTCTTTTGTTGATTTTCTTCTGTAATTCAACTATTAAAGAACTTCATGTTGCCCGGCAATGGACAGGCATAGCAGAGGTAGTACAGAAGTGTGTGTACTTTCGTTCTTTTTTTCATATTTGACCCTAATAGATGCTGCTGCTCCTATATGACAAGCAGAATGAGTTCTGATTATCAACTCTAGGCAGAACCGTCTGCCAATATTAACCTGTAAACAAAGACTTGCAGAGCAGTGTCTTCGAATAACACTGCAACCTTATCATTTGCAGTAACTTCATAGTTCAACTGTTCCAAGTTATCTGTGATTTGTTTGTTTGTTTGTTTTTTTGATTAGTCATGGGACTTGAAGTCTGGGTGCAGGCACTGTCCCTCAGCTTCAACTCAAGGCATGTACTCTACAACTTGAGCACAGTGCCACTTCTGGTTTTCTGGTGGTTTTATTAGAGATAAAGAGTTTCACAGACTTTCCTGCCTGGGCTGGCTTTGGGAACTGCGATCCTCAGATCTCAGCCTCCTGAGTAGCTAGGATTACAGGTGTGAGCCACTGAATCCCAGATTGTAATTTCTTAAATAGAGCACATATTGACCTTATATACACTGTACTTTCTAATACAAAGGTGGATTTTCTTACCCTGCTTGTTTGATGGATTGTCTGATAAAATACAAGACACCCAGCATAACTCGAGTCTCAAATAAATGACATAAGTAGTATATGTTTATTGTAAAACTGAATGAGACAGAATCTGTCACTTGCTGATTCTGTCAACTGTATTGGCCTGGTTAATGCCCATTTAAGTTTTTAAACAAAAAGATAAATATTTCAATGTCTTTGTTGCTTCTCTAATAGTATTCTTTCTCCTCTTTCCCCTGGAGTTTACTAGTAGCATTTCCTAGGAGCTCAGTGGTACTTCGTTTAGATTCCCATTACAGTACTTACATGTTGCATTGCAACATATCACCATGTGCAGTCAGCCTGTATCTTTATCCTCTCTTGTTCTCTCCTATTCTAGGAAATCATATCTCTTTCTATGTCAAAACTCAACTTCAAAGGTGAAGTCAAGGACTTCATCTTTGCCTGATTTACCTTTCCATTTGGCTGCTCACACTTATTCACTCCAAGGACATTTCTGGAAATACAGTTGTTTCTACAGAGCTATTTTAATTTCCTTCCTTCCTTCCTTCCTTCCTTCCTTCCTTCCTTCCTTCCTTCCTTCCTTCTTTTTCTTTTCTCTTCTTTTCTTTCTCTTCTTCCTCCTTTTCCCTTTCCTTCCTTCCTTCTTTTTATCTTTCCTTTTTCTTCTTTTGTCCTTTCCCTCCCTCTTATTCTGCACTCTTTCTTTTCAGGCTCTCAGTCCTATACCAACTAGTCATACATTTATAATTCAAAGGCAGATATGTCTGCATAGATATCCATTTTAATATATATCACATATGGAATATGTATTTATATATGAACATATTTTAAATACTATTATGATCTTTAGATCGTTATACAAGGGGGTATCAATTCAATAAGTTTCAATTCAGTATAGTGCATCATTTTCCCATCATTGTTCCATCTTGTCCCCCTCCCCCATCTCTCCCAGCCTCATCAATCCTATCAAGTTACCTGGCTCCATGTTCACATATGTGCACTGAGCATTAAGACAGTATTTGCTCACATTCCCTGTCTCTATACACTGGTTCCCTCCCTTACATCCTGTCTTCTCCCCTCCCCACAGACAAATGTGTTTTAGCGCCCTTGTATTCATTTTGTTAAACTGTAAGTTTAATTGTTTAAAGGTTATATCATTGGACTCTACTCCAGTGTATGACACACTTTAGTCAGTTTAATTGTGTATGTGCATATGACCCTGGGTATGCTTCGGCATGCATTTATATTTTAGACTTAACATGTGATACTTTCCACTTGCTGCATGCCAGTGATCATACTCCCTGTCTCAGTATTCCATGCCTTGATTGACACAATGACTCAGGATAGCAATGGAACACTTCCTCCATCCCTCCCCATTTTCTACTTATCCCTACCCATCCTCTAAGTCTTATCTCATCTATTACTTCCTCAAAGAGAATAATTGTTTTTGCCATATCAGATCAAGACTGCTTCTCTTGTAATATTCAGTACTTCATAAATATATAGGTGTATATATACATATCTCTATATATTTGCATATATATCCCACAGACCATTTAACACCACTCAAATAATGTATTTGGATGGTTATGCCTTTAGCATGTTATTCCTTTTGAAGTAAAATTATGTGTATTCTTTCCATTATATCTCCAAGGTCTCAAATACTGTTTGATTTATAGTACAGTCAACAAAAATAAATTGGATGTCTGAATGAATAAAGCCAAGTCTTCTTGTACTTTTTTTCCTGAGCATGTGCCTTTCAAGGTCAGTGTATTTTCTCATCATTACCAAGATTTAACATGAGGGATAGAACCAAAACTTGTCTGCAAAACCATCTACATAGCAGAAATTTTCCTTGTCAGAATGTTCAAAAATGTATATGTTGAAGTTCATCAGACATGGCTTCATGTCTTTGCTATAACAAATACAACTATGGTTATATTACATTTTTGGGGGTTGGTTGTGGGGCTTGAACTCTGGGCTTGGGCCCTGTCCCTACACTCTTCAGCTCAAGGCGAGTGCTCTACTGCTTAAGCCACAGCGCCACTTCCGGTTTTCTAGTGGTTTATTGGAAATAAAGAGTATCATGGAACTTCCTGCCCAAGCTGGCTTTGAACCTGGATCCTCAGATCTCAGCCTTCTGAGTAGCTAAGATTACAGGCATGAACCACCAGTGCCCAGCACAATATTACATTTATAAACTTCATTTTCTGCATTTGTTCAGATGGACTCATAATAACCATTTTAAAAGATAGTTGTGAAAATAAAAATGAGAGACATATTAATTCTTCAGAATCTTGAAACATGGATTATCTTGAGAATACTGATAATAGATAATACATTCTGAGGTATTTTATTATTTATTTATAATTAGATTTTTTTTTGTTCAGAAATCACCTAGTTCTCCTCCCAGCTCCAACCTATACTGAGGGAGAAATTACACAGGTATCTTGTCAAATTACTTTATAAACATGAAGCATCTGTAATTGGGAACAGAAAATCAAACAAGAAAAGATATTTATCAATATTTCCTCAGCCTGGCACGAAAAGGAGACCTCTACTAAAACTAGAGACCTTATATTCTTTAAAAAAACAAACAAACAAATAACATGTTTAGAATGGACAGCCCAAGGATAATAAATGTTCTGTTTTTTCCATAGTAACTCACATTTTCCCCATAACTTAAGATTTGTTCAAAGAAGATACTGGCCATTTAAGGACTTGTTTTCCTAGCAAAGGCATATAAAGGGGTCAAGCTCAACATTCATTATTGAGGCCTTTTGCCCCATTTGAAATGCAAGGCTGTCTTGAAATTCTCAAAGACTCCATCAGACCATATGATCTCCATGAAAGCCTAACTCCAACTAAACTCACGTGGAGATGTTATTGTAGTTTGTATTTCTGAACTGGCCTAAAATAGCTCTTGTTCATGATGATTTTGGAACATCTTGTTCTCTGATACCAAAGTAGGGAGAAAATAAAACTCTAATCTTAGGGCTTCTAGTAGAGGACAGTAGTAAGGATTTGGAGAGAGAAATGACTCAACATAGGAAACAAGACTTACCATACTTATTTAGCAAATCCCTCACACACTGAGCTTATGAGGCCCTCTCTGTGTTCCCGAGGACTTTATCTTCACTATGATTCTAAAGGACAAGTAATTATCTTGTGATTTTTGAAAGAAGGGAAGCCAACTGCAGAAAGATTAAGCTCAGGAGTGACTATGAAAATACTGGGTACCCCTAAAACGTGAAACATGCATAAGTGATTGTTCAAAAATCATGGAGAGAATTTGAGCACTTCAGCAACACAACATTGAATCTTCTACGTAGGATGTCTTGTATAGTCTTCCACCCCACATGGTCACGATGATGGTTCTGGTCAAAAAACTTATTCGCATTACAGAGTCCTGTCTTAATATGGTTATCTCACTGGGAACAAGAAATTCCATGATTATTTATTCCACTTAGCTCTTTTCTTCCTTATTATTCTCAAAACCATTTTATTTATTTATTTTTAATTTTCTTTTTTTAATTGTGAAAATACTGTACAGAGGAGTTACAATTACATGGGCAAGATAATGAGTACATTTCTTATCAAGCATTGTAGCCTCCTCCTTTGTTTCC
>NW_012267343.1:6416356-6468050 GCF_000151885.1 Dipodomys ordii | reverse complement strand
GGGCTATTACAAATGGAGCTGTTTTCCTAATTTCAGCCACACTTTTCTCATTGTTGACATACAGAAAAGCCATTGATTTTTGAGGGTTAATTTTATACCCTGCTACTTTGCTAAAGTTTTGAATCAGCTTGAGTAATTTGGGATTGGAGTCCATGGGATTCGTTAAATACAAGATCATGTCATCTGCAAAGAGGGAGAGTTTTACTTCTTCTTTCCCTATTTGGATCCCATTTATGTTTGTATCTTGTCTTATTGCTGTAGCTAGGCATTCTAATACTAGATTGAAGAGAAAGTGGAGAGTGTGGACATCCTTGTCTTGTTTCTGAGTTAAAAGGAAATGGCTTTAGTTTTTCACCATTAAGTTTAATGCTGGCTGTAGGTTTGTCATATACAGTTTTTATTGTATTGAGGAATATTCCATGGATTCCTAATTTTTCCAGAACCTTCATCATAAAGGGGTGTTGGATCTTGTCAAATGCTTTTTATGCATCTATTGAGATAACCATGTGGTTCTTATCCTTGCTCCTGTTGATGTGATGAATTATATTAATTGATTTGCGTATATTGAACCAGCTTAGCATCCCTGAAATGAATCCTGTTTGATCATGATTTTTTGGATGAATTGTTGAAGTCGATTGGCCAAAATTTTGTTGAGAAATTTTGCATCAATGTTCATCAAAGAAATGAGTCTATAGTTCTCTTTCTTTAATGAGTCCCTGCCTGGTTTTGGATTGAGGGTTATGATGGCTTCATAGAATGAGTTCGTTAGTGAGCTTTCTCTTTCAATTTCATTGAAGAGTTGGAAGAGTATTGGTGTGATCTCTGCTTTGAAGACCTTGAAGAATTCTGCTATAAAACCATCTGGTCCTGGGCTTTTCTTAGATGGGAGGTCTCATTGCTGTTTCTATTTCAATGCTTAATATGGGCCTGTTAAGATGGCTTAACTCATCTTGGTCAAGACCATTTTATTTAGTATGTTTTTCTTTTTTCAAAACTTTGATTTTTAGGCTTAGGATTTTTTTAATTAGAAAGCTATTTTTTTAATTAAAAGGTATTTTTCCTCTATGATTTTAAACAGAACTAGAAGAAAGCAACAATAAGCAAAAGCCTGCAAAAAAACCCCAACCAGGTCAATTAGGTAAAGGAAAATAAATTATAAAGATGAAAATATGATATTGATATTTGGAGTTAGGACTAGATTGGTTGGGTAAAACATTAGTTAGAGAAAGAGAGATATAGAGAATTGAAAGATTTTAGATAGGTTACATAGAACATAATAATGAAACCTAGAAAGTAAAAAGCATAAAGGAGGCACATTTTGTCTTCTGCAAATGAATGCTAGGATATCAGCTATATATGTGTAATTACTAATATATAAATAGAGAATGTGTGGTTAACAAACACTATTTAAAAAGACAGTATTAGCACACAAGAGAATACTTTGTCTTTTCTGAAAATGAATGATAGGATATCAGCTGTATATGTGTAATTACTAATAAATAAATAGAGAATGTGTGAGCAACAAACATTATTGAAAAAGACAATATTAGTCCAGTGACTCTAAAGTAGAAAAACAGTGAATGACAGCGAAACTAAAATGGCACAAGAAGACATGGATGTATTTCTTCATTTCTTTGGTGGATTTTCTTTTGTGAAAAAAATATTACTGTATATTAATTCTAGAAAATGGTGGGTTTCATTGTGACATTTTTGTTTATTCATGTAATGTATTTAATGTATTTGGATGATACCCACATACTCCTCACCCTGCCTTCTTGCCCCAGCTCTTGATTCTGCTTCCTTTCTTATTTTTTCTAGATTTATATATGACATCAAACATATCATTTATCTTTCTGAATCTGGCTTAATTTTTTTAACATGATGATCTCCTATTATACCTGCAAATGACAGGATTTCATTCTTCTTTGTGGTTAAATAAAGCTCCAGTTAAAATATATAACATTTTAAACCCATTCTTCCATATTCTGCCATAATAAACCTGAGTATATAAGGGTCTGTGATATAATCTAACTGATTCATTAATGTGTGTATTCAAGCCTGATATACTTTGATAATGTGGTAGTTGTACTTTTAATTGTTTTGTTTTATTTTATTTTATTTTTATTATTTTTTTTTTCAGGTAAGGGGTAGGTTTATTCATCATTCCAGCTGGCACCAGGCCATCTTGGTCCTCCACGTGGTGGAGAAAGGCCTGGGAAAGAGAGCTGGGAGAGCTGGGAAAGAGAGAGAGCTGGGAAAGATAAGAGAAGAAAAGAGCTGAGAAAGAGCTAGAAAAGAGCAGAGAGAGAGCAGAGAAAGAGCTAGAAAAGAGAGCTGGGAAAGAGAGTGGAAAGAGAGAAAAGAGCTAGAAAAGAGCTAGAAAAAAGCTAGAAAAGAGCAGAGCGCTGTTTGTTTTCTTTTATTGTAAAGATGCTGTACAGACGGGTTACAGTTACATGAGTAAGGCAATGAGTACATTTTTTGTCGAACACTGTTACCCCTTCCCTTGTTATTCTCCCATTATCCCTTCCCTCCCCTACTTTCTTCACTCCTCCCCCCACCCCCAAAAAGTTGTAAGTTCATTTCCAATATACTGTCTTGTGGGTATCATTGTTGCAATGGGTCATCCTGTGTCCTTGTTTCAGCATTTTATTATTCCCTTTCTCCTCCCCAAATTAGACAAATGTATATACAAGATGCATGGTACCAAATTAAGTACAGTGACAACAGGGGATCTACCATAGGCAGAAGAACATACAAAGGAAACAAAAAAAAAATCACATAGTACATTAAAATAACAAAGAAAGACCTCTTGTGTCCATATCTTGAGGTTTGTTTCACTTAGCCTCATCTTATATGGTCATATGTACATAGTTTTTGAGCTTTTCTGCTCATTTGATAAAATTATCCTAGACGTACACTAATAATTGCAAATGAGGGAAAGCATCAGACCTATATATCTTTGGGTCTGGCTTACTTCACTTAATATAATATTTTCTAAGTCTTTCCATTTCCTAACAAATGGGGCAGTGTCATTCTTTCTTAATTCCATTATATATGAATACACACACACACACACACACACACACACACACACACATTTTCTTGATCCATTCATCTACTGAGGGGCATCTGGGTTGGTTCCATATCTTAGCTATGGTAAATAATGCTGCAATACACATAGTAGTTCTGGTAGCTTTAGTGTGGCCTTGTTTGTGATCGTTTGGGTAAATGCCCAGAAATGGGATTACTGGATCATAGGGGAGCTCTAGGTTTAGTTTCTTTGGGGAGGTTGGTCGGGGGCTTGAACTTTGGGCTTGGGCGCTGTCACTGCGCTCTTCATCTCAAGGCAAGTCCTCTACCATTTAAGCCACAACACCACTTCAAGTTTTCTGGTGGTTTATTGGAGGTAAGAGTGTCAGGGACTTTCCTGCCTAGGCTGGCTTTGAACCATGATCCTCAGATTTCAGTCTCCTGAGTAGCTAGGAGTACAGAGGTGAGCCACGGACGCCCGGCTATGTGTAGTGTTAAGGAACCTCCATACTGCTTTTCAGAGTGGTTGAACAAGCTTACATTCCCACCAACAATGCAGTAGGGTTCCTTTTTGGCCACATTTCTTTCAGCATCAAAACCTCCATGTACATTCCCAGCAATAGTGTAATGGATATTTTTTGCAACACTTCATTACCATAATTTGTTTGTTTATTTTTTATGACAGTCATTCTTACTTGGGTGAGATAAAACTTCAGTATCATTTTGGCATTCATATCTGTGGTGTATAAAGATGAAAAACATTACAAATGTATTTATTAGACATTTGTACTCTTATTGAGAACTATATTTCATGTACTGATTGCAAGTTTTTGGTGTTTGACTTGAGTTATTTATATATCCTGCATACCATTCCCTTGACAGATAAAGAGACTCTCTCTTTATTCTTCTGTTTCCTTTTCAATAAAAAGTTTCTAGTTAAAAATAATATCATTTGTCAACTCTTCCTATTATTGCTTGAGTTATTTGAGCAAAAAAGTCATTGTCAATGACAATACCTTGAAGTATTTTTTTTCTATCTTTCCCTGTAGTATTTGCAGGACTTTTAGTTCTGACATTAAAATCTTTGATTCATTTTGAGTTGATTTTTGTACAGGGTAAAAGCGAAGGGTTTGGTTTCAGTCTTCCATATTCATATATCCCACTCATGTTTTTAAATAAGTTGTTTTTCTCCCTAATATAGATTTGTCAGTCATGGGGCTTGAACTCTGGGCCTGGGCACTGTCCCCCAGCTATTCAGCTCAAGGCCAACGCTCTACTACTTGAGCCACAGTACCACTTCCAGCTTTTTTTAATGCTTATGTGGTGCTGAGGAATTGAACCCAGGGTGTCATACATGCAAGGCAAGCGCTCTACCACTGAGCCACCTTCCCAGCCCTACACCTCTCTTTGTAATCTTACATTTTGATGTTGAGAATAGTGACCAGTTTTTCAAGTGCTAACCTTCTAGGTAGCTATCAGATCAACTAAGTTCATATTGCTTTTCTGTTGTACACCATTTTTAATAGAAATGAAAACTCCCATGTTCTCTCTCCTCTCACTTTCTCTCTCTCCCTCTTTGCCTCCTTTTCCATCTCCCTTGCTCTCTACTTCTCTGTTAGCCATTTCCTCTCCTGCACACAGCTGAACCATTGTGGCATCACTGCAAATGAGCTCTATCTTTTAGAATTAAAAAAAAAATTAACTTTGGGCTGGGAAGGTTGCTCAGTGGCAGAGTGCTTGCTTTGTATCCATGAGGCCCTGGGTTTGATTCCTCAGCACCACATAAGCAGAAAAAGCTGGAAGTGGTGCTGTGGCTCAAGTAGTACAGTGCTAGCCTTGAGCTGAAGAGCTCACCCAGGCCCAGAGTTCAGGCCCCACAACCAACAACAACAACAAAAATAAGCTTTAAGGGGTTTCAGTTCAACACATCAGTTTTTAAGTACTTGATCAATATCACACCTTTCATGATTTTCTCTCACCCTCCAAACTCTACACATCCCCTCAACTTTGCTAGTTTCATCTTCACATACATACATTAAATATTGCCCTTCCTTCCTTCCTTCCTTCCTTCCTTCCTTCCTTCCTTCCTTCCTTCCTTCCTTCCTTCCTTCCTTCCTCCTTTGTCCTTTCTAGCTTCCTGCCTATACCCCTCACCTTAATATTTCTCCCACCACAAGTTAATATACTCTTTCTTACGCACAGTCCTGTCTTTTCAATGTAGAGGTTCAATGCTTTCCCTCACAACCTATCCTTCTGAGAAGCTGTGTTCTGGCTTTTTCAACTCCAAGGTACACAGAAGATAGAAATTAGAGCTTCCTTCTAATACACTATCCTGGCTCCTTTAAAGTCTTAAGACATAGAGAAGTATAAAATATTTTACTTTAAGGACATGAAAATAAGACTGAATGCTAAATTTAATTCACAGACAGAAGAAAATGAGATACTTCAAATGACAAAATTTAGTAAGCTGAAATTGTATTTCCAGTAAAACTTATAATGAACATATCATAAAATAAAATACCTTCAAGTAAACAACTGAATTCACTTCTATCACTAGAATGATTTTACAAAGATAAAATTTGAGAAGAAAAGTAATCCACAAAGGGAGATTTGAACTATATCAAGAAATACTCAACAAAATGATAAACATGTGCAATTTAAGCAAACCTTGAATATTTATTTTCAACCCATAAATAAGTACTACAATAAAAATATTTATGTCATGCATGGAACGACAAGAATTACCATGCCCAGGATTCCTTTTTAACCTAATTTTATTGTTGTTAAGGTGTTGCACAGAGAGGTTACCATATCATGTCAGGTTTTGGGTACAGTTTGTTTATGGACAATTCCACCCTGTCCTTTGCTTTCTCCCAGTTTCCTTCTCCCAACCCTGAATACAAGTTGCATAGTTCATTTTCCACCTAGTATATACTGAATACTATGATTGTGTTTGTTCTCTCTTCCTCTTTCCCTTTATACACCCCCATCTTAGCTTCCACAAAAAGACAAAAACCTAAAGCAAAACCAAACAGCAACACCACCATCACCACTAACAACAACAACAAAAACCCGTGTTTTCATTTACTAGAATTCACTTCGGTAAGCAGTATTTTGTGTTCAGAGGAATTACATCTTTGGGTTTCTCCCCGGAGTAACCTCCTTTATTCTGACTGTAAGGCATAATCATTAAAGTGACTTAAGAAGAAAAAGAAAAGAGAAGAAAATTAAAGCATATTTGTAAATGTTGACTCTAGCCACAACCATCCCAAAAATGTAGGAAAAAAGCCAACAACATGAGTTTACCAGAGGCTATATAACATACAGTTTTGACTTTGTATAGTTTCACAGACTAAGTAAAAATAGACCCTTCTCTGTTTACATTTCAGGAGTAATACAGCTTTTGAAAGTAAAGCTATAGAAAGCACATACAGAACTATTAGACTCACAAGAGATATAAAAATATTAAACATGTATTATCTAGACCTGGCATATCCACTACGGTATTTATTGAATCAATCTATTAAGAAAAGTAAATCTCAATAATGACAGAAACAATATTGAGTAGAAGCCAACTTCCATGGAGAATATCACTGGTCAAGAGAATGTATTCTTAAGGATTAACTATACTTTACCTGATTGGATATTACATCTGTCTATACAGGTCTGGTTCTATATGTCCTCATAACAAACATAATCCAAATTCTAGATGGTTATTACAACAAAATTATTTCATGACATGAATGAATAATCAGTAGTCAATTGACAGTTGACAGTTTAGCAAGACCTCCACTTACCTTGCATCCTTGGAGACTTATGCTGAGGAAACAGCAACTTTTTGATTCTAATTACCATGCCAGAGAGAGAAAGAACTCTGCAGAGTCTTGAATGGGCAGATGAGTGCTTTAGCTTGGGAGTGGCACATGCTCTTCTTTAGAATACTCTGTGCAAAAAGACAAAGTTTACTCAATCCCATGGTTAAGAAGATGAATTGTTCTTTGCTATATATTTTATTGTAAAGATACTGTACAGAGGGGTTACAGTTACATGAGTAAGGTACTGAGTATATTTCATATACTCAGTAACACCCTCCTTTGTTTTTCCCCTACCATCCCTTCCTTCCCCACCTCCCCAGCTCCTCCCTCCCCCCTTCCAAGTTGTAAAGTTCATTTTTAACATAGTGTCTGGTACATCTCCTTGTTACAATGGGCCAATCTGTATCTTTGTTTCAGCATTTTGTTATTTCCCTTTCCCTCCCCAAATTAGAAAAATGTTTATACAAGATACAGGGCACAGGAATCAAGTACAGGAGGTTCCACACCATGGGGGAAGAACATGCAAAAGAAAAAAAATCACATAGTACATTAAAAACAACATGACAAAGAAAAAATCCTCTTGTGTCCATATCTTAGTTCATTTCCCTTAGGATCATCTTACATGGTCATATGTATATACCTTTTGACTTTTTCTGCTTGTCTGGTAAGATTATCCTAGACATATACTAGTTATTGCAAATAAGGGAAACCATAGGACCTATGTTTCTTTGGGCCTGGCTTACTTATTATAGTTTTTTCCAAGTCTTTCCATTTTCTGACAAATGGGGTAGTGTCATTTTTTTCTGATGGAGGCATAGAATTCCATTATGTATATGAAGATAGATAGATAGATATAGATATCAATCTATATCTATCTATATGGATTGATATATTGATAGATTGATATCTATATCTATCTATCTATATCACATTTTCTTGATCCATTCATCTACTGAGGGGCATCTGGCAAAGGACATAGCTAGAAAGATCAATAGAAAACCCACCAATTGGGAGAAGATCTTCACTAGCCATACAATAGACAAGGGCCTCACATCTAAAATATACTTAGAACTCAAAAAATTAAATCCCCCAGCAATCCTCAAAGAAACAATCACCCCATTAATAAGTGGTCTAAAGACTTAAAGAGAGACTTCTCTGAAATAAGAATGGCTAATCCACACATGAAGAAATGCTCAACTTCTCTAGCCATATAAGAAACACAAGTTAAAACATTGAGATTCTACCTCACCCCCATTAGAATGGCTATAATCAAGAAATCTAATAACAACAGATGCTGGAGGGGATGTGGCCAAAAGTGAACCCTACTGTACTGTTGGTGGGAATATAAACTTGTCCAACCACTTTGGAAAGCAATATGGAGGTTTCTGGGCATTTACCCAAACAATCACAAACAAGGCCATACTAAAGCTACCAGCACAACTATGTTTATCATAGCATTATTTACCATAGCTAAGATATGGATTTGTTCTTTATGTAAGGAAACAACACCTACCACAACTGCATAGCTACCTTCATTATTAATGACAAAGTATTGAAATTTTTTCCATAGAAAGACAAGAGACAGATAGGGTTCAATAATAAGCTGGAAATTCTAACCCGTTGAGAAAGACAAAATTTATTAACTGAACTAATAAACATAAAAATGTTCACCATATCCAGTTTGTAAGAAACATAGTAAAATGATTAAGATAAATAACAAAGTGTAACTTTACCTTAAGAATAATATACAGTGTAAATTTCTTTCCTTCTTTCTTTCTTTCTTCCTTCCTTCCTTCCTTTCTTCCTTCCTTCCTTTCTTTTCCTTCCTTCCTTCCCTCCCTCCTTCCCTCCCTCCCTCCCTCCCTCTCTCTCTCCTTCCTTTCTTCCTTCCTTCCTTTCTTTCCTTTCTTCCTTCCTTCCTTTCTTTCCTTCCTTCCTTCCTTCCTTCCTTTCGTTCTTTCTTTCTTTCTTTCTTTCTTTCTTTCTTTCTTTCTTTCTATTTTTCTTTCTTTCTTTCTATTGGTTGTAGGGCCTGAACTCTGCATCTGGGCACTGTCCCTCAGCTCTTCAGCTCAAGGCTAGTGCTCTACCACTGCGCCACCTTCCCTTCCCAGCCCCAATTTACTTCTTATACTGAAATGTTCAGTTAAATATTTTCTAGTACCATATTAGTTACTTCTAGGAATAAAACTGAGAAATGATGCACAGGATTGTGTGTAGAAAGTAAACAGACAAAAAAAACCCCTCATGTTGCATGGTGTTTTTCTAAAGTCCAAAATAATCAGCGGGATACATGACATACTCACATGTAGAAACTGTCAACCTATTAACGATATTAATTTTACTCAGATTGACAGGTTTAATGAAATACCAATCAACATCTCTGCAGGGTTTTCTTTGTTGTCTAAGCCACTGACAAGCTGCTTCTGAAATTCATGTTAAAGGGACAAGAGCAGCTAATTTTCTTATCTTGTCTTGGCTTGAAAAACAACTCAGGGGGACTTGCCCAGGCTTATAGCAATCACTTGTTTAAAGTCTCAGTAATTAAAGCACTTTGGGTTGCTGCAGGACTAGACAGATAAATGAATGGAACCAAACAGAAAGCTAAAGCAATGCAATAGGTATTTACACAAACTGCATACAGCAAAAATCAGTGCACAGAAATGGAAACAAGGATGAATAACTCAAGCAGTGGACTAATTCCTGGACATCTAGATGGAAAAATAAAGTATTTCCCTCTATGATATACAGACATACTTTTAAAGCTACATTTATTATTTATTTGTTTATTGTTGGTCATGGAGCTTGAACTCAGGGCTAGATGCAGTCTTTGAGTATTTTTTGCTAAAGACTAATGCTCTAACCACTTTGAGCCACAGTGTCACTTTTGGAGATAAGCCCATGGCTGGCTTCAAACTGCAATCCTCAGATTTCAGCCTCCTGAGTAGCTAGGATTATAAGTATGAGCCACTGGCACACAACTAAATTTATTTTTTTAAGCAGATGTACAAAGGAGATTCAACTCAACACCTTCTCTCATTCTCCCCATCTTTCCCAACCCCACCTATCCCCTCAAGTGTGTACTTCCATTTTTACATATGTACATTGACTTGAATATTATTTTATTATTTATTTATTATTTATTATTATTTTATTTTCTAACCAATCCTCTAAAAGCTAAAATTTTAGAAAAAATACATTCATAATGCAAGAGTATTAAAACAATAAAAATGATATACAAATATAAATAGTAAAGATAAATCCAAGAGCATTAAAAAATTAAACTCTTTGTTCAACAACAGATATTAAAGGAAATGAAAATGCAAGCCACAAGTTGGGAAACGATGTGTACAAAACATGAGAAGATTTAAAAATATGTGTTACTAGGACAATACATGAAGTGTAAGACATACAAGCATATAGAATAGTGAACATTACACTGGAAATTAGTTTTTTGGAGGTTAGATAGATTTCAGATAAGGGAACCAAAACAGGTTGGCAGGGATTTAGTTTTAATTTTGTCTAGCAGGGTAGGGTCACTATAGTCTATTATATGTTACTATGCATTTCAAAAATACCTACAGGAGCAAAGCTTAGATACTCCCAAAAGAAAGAAGGAATAATATTGAGGAAAGAAAAATTCTGATCACTCTGGTTGGATGATTTAATATTGTTATATGTATCAATTTATAGTAATGAACCCAATGAATAAGTACAAAAATGTTAATTTAAAAATTTTAAGAAAAATAACGTCAAAACAATAACATGGAAAAAAGATGTTAAAAAATGAGCAAAAAGGCAGGCACTTGGTGCCTCATGCCTGTAATCCCTGCTGAGATCTGAGGATCCTGGTTGAAGCCAGCTCTCTCCATGATCTCTAGTTATCTCCAATTAACCAGCAAAATTCTAGAAATGGGGCTATCGATCAAGTGTTAGAGTGCTAGCCTGGAGCACAAAAACTCAAGGACAGTGCTCAGGCCCAGAGTTCAACCCCCAGGACCAGCATACAAAACTAAAAGACAGAGACAGGCATTTCATGAGAATAAAAGCATAAATAACCAATAAATGAGTTTTAAATGCTTATTTTCATAACAAAAAGGAAAGTATCAAATATTATAGCCTAAGATGGTCATCATTTTCTATCCCAGGAAGTGGTGAACAAGAACGTTAGATCATTTCAGAATGACAGCGACTTTCACAACTCCTCATTGAGTGTAAGTTGATCCAATCTTATTGAAACACACTTCTCACACATGTATACCAGGACATGTTCTCCAGGCATGTTTCTAGCAATATTACATGTATAGGAAGAAACATGGAAGCATTTTAAGAGCCCATCACCAGTAGAGTGGATATAGTGTATTGTAGTTGTCACTATGTGGGACTATTATACTGTAGGAATAAAGCAAGAAAATAACCATTAATATCAGAACATAAAAGATTAAAGAATAATTTATGATTACAGACATTTATGTTTATACCACAATAAAACCAAAGATATATACATGTATGTGTATATATAGAAATGTAAAAAATCTATCTAGGAAAACAAGAAATAACCCTAAATTCAGACTGTTACCTGCACAGAGAATGGCACATAGGCATCTCCAAAAGTTCTGTAATATATGTTTCATAAGCTGGTTCTTTGTTCTTTTAGAGTAGTTGTTAATCTACATCTATCCGTCTGTCTAGCTACCATCTATCTATGCATCCATAAATCATCTATCTTTCTTCAATTTATGTACCATCTATGTATACCTCTATCTACCTGTCTTAGTTTATTCAGGCTGCTACCAAAGAATATAAAAATGGGATGTTTTATGAACAACCATCACTTATTTCTTAATTCCGGGAGGGAATTAACTGACTTTTGCCTGTCTTGTGAGGGCCTGTGCAGGTTTACGCATAGCTGTCCTTGCCCTTTGTCCTCTCATGGAACTACCAGAGTCTCTTTTATAAGAGCACCAAATCCCTTTCATGATGGACCCTAATCACTGCCCCAAGCTCCAGCTCCATTGTCTTTACAGTGTACATTAGATTGGCAGCGAGCACTTACAGTGCCATCCATCCATCCATATTAGAAATGTTTTCGTATATATAATATACCTTGCAAAAACAAAACTGTGACTCTGAGCTTGCCAGCAAATAGATAAACCTAAAGGAAAATATAAGACAGAATGCATTTACATATATGCTTTTGAAAAATGGTGTGTATTTCAGATATGTATCATTAAAGTCAGAGAAAGTTTCAATCCGTTCATAAGCAGGAAAAAAAAACATTGCAATTTTGATGTGTGCCCCCTTTGTTTAACAACGGAGTGAACCTTCTATTCTTTCCCTTTCCTAGATACCTAGTCATGCATTAAGTATCCTAAGGTATTAGAAATCCTCCTCTCAGGGGGGCAAAATATCTTAAAACAGATGGAAGATAACTGAGCCTCCAGAAGCTGTAGTTTTTTATTAAGGGGCGGGGGCTTGGATAGAGAGTAAGATAAAGAAGGCCTTGCTGAAGTTGGCAGTATGTCACCAGAGCTTGCTAAAACGCCTGGCTCATGGTTATGCTCAATAAATATTTGAGGAACAAGTGAATGAATGGTGCCTTTGACAATGAGGAGTCATGGGAACATGTCTGCTTTGTTAATGCTCTCTTGTTTCCTTTTCTGTTTTTTGGCTATTCCCACCATGGCTAGAGAGACTTAATAACTTTTTCCCTTTCCTTTTCAGTAGCTGGTAGGGGTGGGAAGACTTCAGGAGGTCCAAGACAAACTGTGAATGTGCTTGATTTCCAATGGTCCTTGCAGAGTGCTGACAGATGTCTGACATGAGAATGAGATTGGAGAAGCTGCCAGCTTGAGGCTGGACGCCAACTCCTTCTCTAAGGAAATCTCCATAGATGGTGGTGGGTCAGACAGCATGGCCTGCAGAGCCTCTTTCCTCTTGACTCTTTTGCTCTCCTCTCCTTCCCTCTTATTTCTCTAGCTCTCACCTTCTTCGACCCCTCACCTGATCATTCTCTCTGCTTATGCTTCTTAATGAACCATTTATGAGCTTTTTGTCTTGCTCAATTTCCTCTTGTATTCTTTAACTATTGCTTCTTTTCTAGCTGAAGGGGTGTGTAGTATATCAGCAGCATGGCTGAAGCAGCACAGCATGATTATTAGCTCTCTCTGGCTTTGGAGAGTTCTACTTTGCTTCCCATTGTGTAATTTCTTAATAAGTTTTCTCTCTGATTTGAAGTCTATTATAGTTTTTCTATAACAGAAATGTTAAGCTCATTACAAATGAAATGAAATGAAATCCAGGCATCAAAAGAGAATACCTATGAAAATTAGTCAGCAGGTGTTTCGTATATTTTAATACTTCATATTATTCTAGTCTTTCCCTGACTGTTTTTTTTTTTGTATTTTACTATTTTTTGTTGATGATGGGAATTAAGGGCACAGATCGCTTAACAAACTTTCTTTTCAGGTTCTGTCTCGCCCAAGATAGAAGCAAGAGTCTCATGTAGAGCCAGTAATAATAGATATGGAATGGTTTCCAAGTTGTGGGTTTCTTTAGAAGGCAGGATGGGGAAATGGGGCTGAGCACTGAAGTCAAAGAGGAATCCTGTTCTAACTTGCCTTCCATTTCTATGCCACAGACATACAGTGGGGAGTCTTAGTTCTGATTATAGTTAGCTAGGTAGCTGGAGGGAAATGGTGGCTGCCTTACAAATGGACTGAATAGCAGAAAGAGAGATCTAGATGTTATACTCTGAGTTCATCTATAGAATGTTGGCCTTAAGCATCTCAGATCAGACATTCTTAACACTGGGAAGCAAAAAAAAAAAGCAAAGAGGGATGCATTTTTTCTTTCAAGTCTATAAATGAAGCAGAGAAAAGTAAACACCTGTTTCCAAACTTTTGTCCAAAGACTCCTCACTTACCCAGAAGTTTTAGTTCCTAGAAGGAAGGATGGAAATCATAAACATAGAAATCACGCTCATTGTTTTACTCATTTGAGAGAATACAATGAAGTAAATTTCATAAGAATTTAATATAGAAAATTTAAGATTGGAGAAGCAGAAAGAATTTTATTTTAGTTTAGTTTTTGCTAGTCGTGGGCTCTAAACTTCGGGCCCGGGCACTGTCCCTCAGCTCTTCAGCTCAAGGCTAGTGTTCTACCACTTGAGCCACAGCGCCACTTCCGGCTTTTTCTGCTTATGTGATGCTGAGGAATCAAACCCAGGGCCTCAGGTATGCAAGGCAAGCACTCTACCATTGAGCCACCTTCCCAGCCCCAGAAAGAATTTTTTAAAATGGAGTAAATGAAATATTAAAGGAGCTACTATAAAGAGGGAATGATCTCATGAGTACTGGATAGAGGATGCTGGGCTAATTGGGAGATCAGAGGAGATATCAGATATTAATATATCCCCAATATAGAGATAATATAGATAAGAAGGTAGATGCATAGGTTACAAATAGTTCTAGCACTTTAATTTTTGTTCCTTTAATATCTCTCAGCTATTTTCTACTCTTTTCAAAGGCTGTGCGCTGTTTTTATTTAACAGTCCTTACGGATTAACCTGACTATTTCTTTCCTATAGGACATTGAGTTTTTGTGGTTTTCTTTTTATTTGATTTCATTAATAATTATTTCTACAAAGAAGTCACAGTTTCATAAGTCAGGATTTGAGCACAATGTGACCCCTTCCTCCATTCTTTCCTCTTCTCCCCCTCTTGTCCATACCCTCTAGTTATGTTGTTCAATTTTTATATCATGTACATCGACTATAATAACAGCATTTGCTCATCCTCTCTCCCTCCCTCCATTCCTGGGCCATTCCTTTGACCTCTAAAACATGGTTCTACTTCCTGGTACTTGTTGTGATAAACAATCCGTTAGTTATTCAGATGAGTCACCCCTTTGGACTTCTCCACTAAGTTCCAAAACACTTCTGTGAAAATTCCTTTGCAGATAACCATATTCAAATAAGTCTGTGGATAGAATCCCAAGGATACTAGTATTCAAGACTTTCTTGTATCTTAACAAGTAAAATTGTTCAATAAAAAGATAAAAATGCAATTATAATTTCTACAAATTCTTCCATAAAATTAATACTTTAAATCATTACCAAGTGTTTCTCCTTAAAATGATCGCCCCATGATTAGTCACTTTTTATAATATGAAATATTATCCTTCCAAGAGGAAAACATAATCTCATCTACTCATTTTATTACTAGCACTTTAAACACAAAGCTTTCTTAATGTTACAGATCTTGTCTTTGAGATTTGTTTTCCAAGAAAGTTTGATGCCTTAATAATGCTGTGGAATAACAAAATTTCCCTTCTTGAACCTTTATGTTAATCAATCAACAGGTCTTCTCTATTTCTTTTGAATAACATTTTGCTTTTAGGACGAAATGGTTTGAATGATTTCTTAACTAGGGAACCATTTGTAAAATTTCAGAACAATCTTCTAAACTAATTAAATAGCACCTACTGACACATTACAAATCACTTTTTCTATTTCTCCAGACAGATTTACAGGGAAATTCAGTGGACTGGTAAATTACAGCCACTCAAGATGGATTGGCAGGATAGAGCTTGTTTGTGTATTTGTGTATCTCCTGAGAGTTCTTTTTTTTTTTTTAAGATTTCTTATTATCCTTCAAGAAAGCTTGGTATTGTCCCTTTGATTCTTCCTGAAATACTGCAATATTTCTTTTTCCTAGTTTGTCCTTTCTAGTAGAGAACTCCTACAGGTTTTTGCCTGCCTACTTAAAATGTAGCACTGAAGTCATAAGTTGCCTCATTTCTGCTACACCATAAGCCTAAACCCAAACCACAGCCATTGTCTTGCTCTACACTGCAACCCAACACTGAGCAAGGGAGTGGTGCATATTGTAAATCTCAAATAGAAAAACCAGTGATTTGATTTTGTGAAATGAAGCACAGCTCTCCCTTCTACAAAATGTCAAGGACTGTTAGTCTGTGTATACACAGAGCAGTACAAATTTACTGAGAGGATGGATCATATGTTAAGTGCCTTTGCCACAAAAGAAACAAAACAAAATAAAACCAAAGAGGGTAGATGAAAGAAAACACCAGGAGTTCATGGATAAATTTATGGCATTGACTGTGATAATGAGTTCATGGGTGCATACTCATTTTTCAAACACTTCAAGTTGTATACATTAAATATGTATACGCTATAAACATGAAATAACTATAGCTTTTCTGTCAATCATACCTCAAGAAAGTCATTTAAAACAATGCCACAAAACTCCAACTACAATGCAATAAAATGTCTGACATCAGCGCAGTCATGTTTATTCAACTCAGTTGTCATTCAAATCCACAAACTGAACATCCTTCAATCTCCTCACTGCTTTGTGCATTTTCATAGCTGCAGAAGGCACAGGCCTAAACAGAGATTCAACACAACTCATTTGCCAGGGTCATTTCCACTTCCTTCTTTCTCTGATGTCTGAAAATACCTATAAGACGTCAATCTTTTTGAGAACATCAGCCCCATATTCAGGTTGTGCAAAGCCCTCTGCACAAAAGATATCTGTTGACTCTTGTTTGGTTGGGTTTCATAATCATCTAAATAAAGAAAGTTGAAGTGAAATACAGCAACATTTCCACGTAAACAAACCTATTCACACCACAAGGACTTCCCCTCATCTTTTTCCAAATCCTTCCTTTGAACTCTCCCCTTCTTCCTTTTCAGTTTTTTTAAACTTCTTTTTAATTGTTTAAATTTATCTTTAAGTAGTTGTAAAAAGGAGGTAATATCAAACAAAGCAGTTTATTAATAACAATGCATTTTTTTTGCTAATCCTGAGGCTTGAACTGAGGGTCTGAGTTTTGTCTCTGAGCCTCTTTGTGCTCAAAGTGAATGCTCTATCACTCGAGTCACAACGCCACTTTCCTGAGTAGTCTATTGGAGATAGGAGTCTTATGGATTTTCCTGCTTAGGCTTTGAACCATGATCCTCTGGTCTCAGCCCCCTGATTAGGTAACTTTATAAGCATGAACCACCTGTGCCAGGCAACTGATACATTTTTATCAGTGTTATTCCTTCAACGTTTTCACCATGCTTTGACCTATCCCTTCCCTTTTCTTAGTTTTGTGATATATACAATTAATTTTTTACTTCATTCTCCTTCATTTACCCTCTTCATTTGTCTACCTCTCTCCCCTTGACCTTACCCTTCCTCTTGGAAATACTCATTTCCTCATGTTGATTTTGTTGGGCTTTGGCTCTATAACAAAGCAGTTTATGAATAACATCAATTTTTTTTTACCAGTCTTGGGGTTTGCACTGAGCCTCTTTGTGCTCAGGCTAGCACTCTACCACTTGAGCCAAAGCACCACTTTCAGCACTAGTCTTTCTAAAAGATTATACCATTTGAGTTTTCCATAGAGTCCATTATACTTATTAATTCATTAACTGCTTGCATATCACCCAGTGTATTTACTTACAGGTTTGTAAGCACATTATAATTACCACAAATGAGGGAAACGATGCAACCATTGTTTCTCTAGGTCTGGATTATTTACTTAATAGTTTTTCCCCCAAGTCTTTCCATTTCCTTATGAATGGTGGAATATCATTTCTAATGGATGAGTAAAATTCCATTGTGTATATATACCACATTTTCTGGATCCATTTGTCCATTGAGGG
Source organism: Dipodomys ordii (assembly GCF_000151885.1). Lineage (NCBI taxonomy): Eukaryota > Metazoa > Chordata > Mammalia > Rodentia > Heteromyidae > Dipodomys > Dipodomys ordii. The sequence goes on along the minus strand of NW_012267343.1, from coordinate 6,450,527 downwards.
GCATCTGGGCTGATTCCATATTTTGGCTATTGTGAATAGTGCTGCAATGAACATGGTTGTGCTGATGGCTTTACTGTAACCTCTATTCTTATTCAGAACCATGTAGACTTCTTTTTTTTCCTCAGAAACAAGGACATCTACCAATACTGAGTCTCCTGGGATTTCATTTTCCATTGCTGTCATGTACAAAGGATATTTTGTCCAATAAGATAATTCTTCAAGAATTGTCTATTAGAAGAACTGTATGATGCTACAGACATTACATTTAAAATCAAGAAACGTTTTGCATATATGTAATTCTGTTTGGTTTTCATAAACAAAAGACAGGTACAGTAATTACTGCACTCTTCAGCCATATACCACCAGTTTTACTTGTGCTATCATCCAGAGAGAGCAGAGCTGGCTTTTTTTTTATAGTTGTAGCATGTGGACCATGGATCAGACCCAGAAACACATGCCTCTAACACCACAGTAATTTGTGAGAAGGGTGGATTCAGAAGCATTTTACTGAGGATTGCAACACACACACACACACACACACACACACGTAGATGCAAGTTAAACAGTCATTAATTTCCAAACCAGTGAAGACTAGTTTGGAATTTAAAAGAGAAGATAGAAATTACATTACAGCCACTTTATGAGCAACTCCCTATGAACATAGTAGAAAAACTTAGTGATCTTTATTAAACAATGGGTCAGGTGGGTCAGGACAAAAGTTGGTGCAATGATTTTTTTGAAAAGAGTTCCATTATTGAAGTATAGTATATATGAAGAATAGTGTATAGTTTATATATGTGTCATGAATCAAATGCATATTTATCACCTGCTACCAGATGAGAAATTGAACATCACTAGCTCCCCAGAAAACCTTCTCTTGTGCCCTTCCAGTGCCTATTCTAAAGAGAACCCATCTCCTGCCTTCTGAATTTCTGGTAGATCATCAGCTTGTTAATGAATCATGCATTTCTGGAATCGTGTATCATACATTCTTTGGCAGCTGGTATCTTGAATTCATTATTATGTTTGTTTCAATTTTTTCTAGTACTAGGATTTGAACTCAGAGCGTTGTATATCACATGACCCATGACTCCAGCTATTTTGGATCTGATTATTTTTGAGATAGGTTTTCCTTACCTGGCCCAAATTACAGTTCTGCTTAATACTTCTCATATAGCTAGGATGATAGGCTCATGCGATATATCTAGCATTTTTTTTATTGGTTGAGACAGGGTCACATACAATTATTGCAAACTATGAGCCTCCCAATCTTCAACTCCAAAGTAGCTAGGATTATAGGCCTGAGCCTGTTGATATGATTTTTTAGACTACTCTCAATTACTTTTTATTTGTTAGTATAAACATTATTACTTAATATTATTAACTTGATAATATAAAGAATATTTGCTGAATTGAAACATTTCCTTCCAGTAGAATATATTTACTTTACCTGCTCTTACTGTTTTTTTTTTTACTTTCCTCTTTTTACTCTGAAAATATAGGACAAAAACTATAGGCACCTATAATACAAAACATGCAAATGCTGAGAAAGAGAGAAAGAGGGACACAGGCATAATCCATGTTGTTCAGGGTAGGGAAACATTCTTCAGTTGAGGTGGATTCTTACAGTTTCTGAGTCTCAAACATTTGTCTCCTTTTGCTTTCCTTTTTATCTCCTCTTACTTGTTCTCCTCTTTCTTTCTTTCTTTCTTCCTTCCTTCCTTTTTTCCTTCTTTCTTTCTCTCTCTTTCTTTCTTTTTCTTTCTGTCTGTCTCTGTCTCTCTATCTCTGTCTCCCTCTGTGTCTCTGTCTGTCTGTCTGTCTATCACTCTCTCTCTCTCTCTCTCTCTCTCTCTCTCTCTCTCTCTCCATCTCATCCTCTCTTGGAACACTTTTTACATTCAGTGAAATCTATTATAAATGAACCAAACTATACCTCCCTGGTGTTGGACGATGACTTGAGAAAGGAAATGTTATTACCAGACCTGGAGAATGAGACAATCAAAACAGGGAGGAAGAGAATAAAAATACCACAGCACAGAACCCTGCATTATTGTGCATGAGGTCTTGTGTCAATAAAGTAACTCAGTGAGTTTAGCATCACACTTAAAGGCTAGATCTGAGGTATCTCTCTTGTTTTCTATAAGTACATTAAAAAATCTAGAATTACAGAAAACCTGTTGTGGCTCCTACTTTGGTTATCTAAGAAACTTTTATTATCTATAGAGAGGAGTGATGGGTTGTGTGCTGCTAGACTGGGGGTCTCAGTGGGTTAACCAGTTCAGAGCAGGGAAGCGTGGGCCCCTCTGCTGCAGACATGGATCCATAGATTTCCTACTAGAAGCCATGTTTTCTGCACATGAACTTTTCTTCCCTATATCATCAGAGCCTGCTTCACCTGGGAAATGATAGCTGTACTATGGATGAATGGATGGTGAGGATAATCAACAATCATTTTGTCTACTGTCATAAATTCTGACAGTAGATAGTAATTAATTAGTAGAGTTGTTGCATGAACATTTTCAGATAACCCAGGTTAGGCTTTTATTTCAGTGTATATTGGTCAGCACCTTAGGCATGCCCAGACTTGGTGTTTTGCAGATTCCTCTAATACTGAGGGTTCTTGGTACTGGCTCAGAATCTTGTCACAATTTACAAGCCCAACAACACGAAATTAAAGTGGAATAAGCATTATTGGTATTATGTGAATTTTAGCAGTTGTAGGATCACAGTATCTTTAATGAACAAGAATTCTCCTATTCTTGCAAAACAGAGAGACAGAGCATCTTACAGACAAAATAGATGGCTAAGAACAAGCAGATGATAGATAAATGATTGTTATAGATCATAGATAGGTAGAAAGATAGATGATGAGTAGATCTACAAATCCTAGTAAATACTCAGATTTCATCTAAGTAATCCATGAAAGTCATTTCATTTAAGCCTGGGTTTGTAAAGATAGATTCTTTGCCCAAGGTTAGATTGTGGAGATCTGCATTTGAAATATGGAACATGAGACTCCAGAATTGAAGCTCACACTGCTTGTGAGGGACACCACATTTTCTACTTTCATCCATTTTCTTTTGCACCAAACTCCCTTTCTGCTCACAGCCAGAGGCAATGCCAATGTCTCTGCATGCACTCATAACAACTCTGTTCACACCAAGGGCATTCTTCCCAACTGCAGCTCTTGCCCAGAGTCTGTTCACACAGCCTGGCTCTAATAGAAATCCCAGAAGCTCCTGGATTTGCTAACAACATCAGAGGCAGAAGAATGCAAAATAGAAGCAGTGAATACTTTCCAGAGGAAAATAGGCTCCCTGCTTGCACAGACCTCACTTGACCTCTCTGACAAGGATGGAATGTAGGAATATGACTGAGAAGGCAGAACTAAAGAGCCTCATGTTGCCTTGGAAACAAATGGTTACCCACAGGACTATTCTTCATCTCTTCTCCACTCTGTGTCATATACACGAACATATTTAGTCATTTATTTACTTATCTAACCATTTGTTGAGCTTACATCATTTGTCCGATGCTCTGTATGGACTGGAGAGATGATGGAGGATATAATCCTTCTTACTACCTGATAGTCTGATGGGAAAGACAGGTAATTATTCAGGAATTTATAACAATCCGTAATTGTGGGGAAAACAAACAACAAAGGTGCAGAAGCAAATGCCATTTGATGTAGCTCTGGTGGGCTGGATAGAGAAGGTAGTACCCAAGCCAGGACCTGAGCAAAGGTGCAGAAGCAAATGCCATTTGATGTAGCTCTGGTGGGCTGGATAGAGAAGGTAGTACCCAAGCCAGGACCTGAGTGAAGAGTGAGAATTCCCCAGGAATGGAGATAAATAGAACAAACTATTTTCTGCATCAATGAAAACTGTACTACACTTGAAGGAATTACTTTATTATTATTTTTTCTATTTAAAAATTTTATTAGTATGAGTTAATTTTACAAAGGGACTTCATAGTGACATTTAAAGCATGCATATATTGTACCTTGATCAAGTTTACTCTACTTGTATTAACATCCCTAGCTTTTCTTCCCCCTCTCTTTCAACAAGTGTTGGTGATATATGTGTGTGTGTGATTATTTATTATTCTATATACATATATTCATATGCACTATATATGTGGAGAGAAAGAGAGACTGCACATGCTGATTGCAACACACTGTCATTCAGTGTGACTAGAGCAAGGTGCCATGCATAGGGACATGAGTAAAGTACAGGAAATTAAGTTAGTGGGAGATGTGGGGCAAGATTTTGATTGGCAGCCTAGGTCTGTCAAAGAATTTGAGTTTTGCACTTCTCCAAACACTTAGGTCGAGTATATTTTTCCATACAATCACTTATTTTCTTTTATAAGAAAAGATAATTAAGACCATACCAAAGATCAATTAAAAGTTGTAATTATTTAAAACACTTAAAAAGCAGCTATTAAATAACTATGATGGATGAAGTAAGACTATATATATATGTATATATATATATGCACACACATTTATACAGACACATAACTTAATTTGTAGCAAGTTTATTTCTTTTTTTAATTGTAAAGGTGATATGCAATTACATAAGTCAGGTATTGAGTACATATTTTGGACAGTGTCATCTCTTCCCTCATTTTCTCCCAGTTTTTCCTTTCTTCTTTATCTTCTTCCTAAGTTGTATAGTTCATTCCCAACATAGTGTCTAGTGAGTATCACTGCTGAATTAGTTCACCGTTGGTCCTACCATTTCTGTGCTTTCTTCTCCCCCTCCCCCAATCAGATAAACTTACACACAGAACAAAAAGAACAGAAATATGAGGGGGAAAGTAGAAAAAAATGAATCATAAAAAGTAAATGTAAAAAACTCTTGTTTCTACTTCTTGGTATCATTTTGATAAGAAATGTTTTATATTATCATATGCACATAGTTATTGAGCCTTTGTGATCCACTCCTAAGAATATTCTCCTTTGGTCTCACCATGTAAATGTTTAGAGTCCTGTTTAATTTATGATGTCCAAGTGTAAATTTTTTTGCTTTTTACTCTCCATTGGATTTATTTATAGATTTATAGGTACATTCTAATTATTACAAATGAGAGGAACCATGCAATCTATGTTTCTTTGGGTCTGGCTTACTTCATTTAATACCATTTTTTCTAAGTTTTTTCATCTCTTTATGAATGGGGCAAACCAAAGAAAGACTGGATAAATGGGATTACATCAAAGTGAAGGGTTTTCATGGCAAAGGACATAGCTAGCAAGATAAATAGAAAACCCACAGAATAAGAAGAGCTTTACCAGCTATGTCTCAGACAAAGACCTAATATCTAAAACACCCTTAGAGCTGAAAAATTTAAGCCCCCCAAAACAAATTCTCAATTAATAAATGGGCTAAAGATTTAAAGAGAGACAGAAGAAGGAGAAAGAGAAGAAGGAGGAGGAAGAGGAGTAGGAGGAAGAGGAAGAGGAAGAGGAGGAGGAGGAAGGAGGACTAGGAGGAGGAGGAAGAGGGGGGAGAGGGAAGAAGAAGAAGAAGAAGAAGCAGCAGCAGAAGAAGCAGAAGCAGAAACAGAAGAAGCAGAAGCAGAGGAAGCAGAGGAAGCAGAGGAAGCAGAAGCAGAAGCAGAAGAAGCAGAAGAAGAAAGAAGAAGAAGAAGAAGAAGAAGAAGAAGAAGAAGAAGAAGAAGAAGAAGAAGAAGAAGAAGAAGAAGAAGAAGAAGAAGAAGAAGAAGAAAAGAAGAAGGAGAAGAAGGAGAAGAAGGAGAAGAAGGAGAAGAAGGAGAAGAAGGAAGAAGAAGAAGAAGAAGAAGAAGAAGAAGAAGAAGAAGAAGAAGAAGAAGAAGAAGAAGAAGAAGAAGAAGAAGAAGCAGAAGCATAAAATGATTTTCTCTAGTATTTTATCACCTTGATTATCCACCCCCACATCCCAACACAAAAACAGGCAAGACAAAGCTATTTGTCCAGGCATCTCTCCCTGCCCAGATTTCCTCTTTATGACTGATCTACTCATTCTCAGGCCTCCATCCCTGGAAGGCCTTTTCTGCCAGCTGGTGCAGGCCTAACTGGGATTTCCCTTCTTGATGCCTACAGAAGACTGTCTTGCCTATATTGATTCAACCTCCAGAAACTTCCCCTTGAACTCAAAGAAGAAAATGTGATCCCACATGATGAGTTTTCCTAAGTAAGCCATCAGAACCTTATGTACTTGATTCCTGCATTACTTGACTATATTTGACTGTTAATTGTTATGTGGCTTCATTATTGTTTGATTTTTTAGAAATACGTTTCCTTAAGACATTGTCAAAATTACGAGCAAAATGCCATCATTGCACTAAGTGAAGCTGACAGAATCCTAAAAGCAAAGTCAGTCTGTCTCCACAATAACGCAAGAAGGGAGGGGCCACATAACATCCTTAACTGTCAGATCTTTTCTTTGGGGAAATGATCATCTTTGCCTTGACAGGCTGTGCTTGCTCATCTTGTTATAAGTGCTCATTTGTCCAATCACTGCACCACCTGTAATTGTCCACTAGGAGAGAAGATGCACATAAACTCTTACCCAGTCTACACCGGAAGGGCTCTTGTTTTGAAAATTCCTGTGCTCAGTTCTCTTAAACACATTCTCAGCCCTATCTCAAGTCATCTGATAGACTCAAGAATTCCCATTCTGTTCATTACAAAATATGATCCACCTTTAGCTCAGAGACTCCTCACCCTTATTTTCTTTGGGATCTAATGTAAGAAAAAGAGGCAGACTTTTTATGCACATACTACCAGTTGGCCCTTCCCTTATAAAATGAAGTTTAAATCCCATATTTCCAAGAAAAATGGCTTCAGTTTCTCAGTTCCTGTGTGTGTGTCCCTCTGTGATACAAGAGAAATTTGTCTTTCCAGGCAAGCCTCATCAGCAGATTCCAAGGTATCCACATGGGCCCTAATATTTCCAGACTATTTTACTATGCTTATCCACTTTCTAACAGTCAAAAGTGGCTTTCTGATGCATGCTTTACAGAAAGAGAAGAAAGAAGAACAAGGAAGAGGAAGAAGAAGAAGAGGAAGAAGAGAAAGAAGAGGGAGGAAGGAAGGAAGGAAGGTAGGAAGGAAGGAAGGAAGGAAGGAAGGAAGGAAGGAAGGAAGGAAGGAAAAAAAGAAAAAAGTTGGTCACTGGTATATATCTGACCACAATCAGATTTTTAATTTTGTTCTGGAATTATTCAGTTTCTTGGAAGATGTGACACTCAGCAGTGGCTTTTAGGACTATGGATTATATCTTACTTGAGTCTATAAGGCATTACATCTCATTTGTACCTGTGCCCACAGTTTCTGTGATACAGCAGGTTGCAGGGATGGATGCCAGACCAACTTATTATCATATGAAAGAGAGAGAATGGATAGATGCATTGACTTCCTGCTAAAGTTCCTAATATCCTTCCAAATGATGAAAGTCCATCATCAGTGATTGTTACAATTGTGTTCCTGAAGGAGATATTTAAGTTTCCCTTTGATAAATACCTCTACATGTTTTCTACTTACCTAAATATCTTCTATGAAGAGACAGTAAACCCAGGGGGTTCTAATAACTAGATTTATGAGAGGAATATGTGTAGGGACATTTATTGAACCCTAGAATGAAAAGACTTACTAAAGAGAATTATAGTCTCCTCTCTGGTAATGCAAATTATGAACAATACTAAAGTATTCCACATATGGATACCAACTGGTCAACCTGTGAGTCTTTTGCAACCTACTAACCGCACGCAACATAATGATCACAAGCTGTCTTTCTTCTCTGCTGTCAATTTACTGCATGATCATTGGAAATTCTTACCCATGTCCAGGTCTCAGTCTCTCTTTCTTTTCTAAGTATAATTTTATTTATATAATTATATTTGTATAATTTATTTGTATAATTTTATTTATGTAATTATTGTTAAGGTGTTATACATAGGAGTTACCATTTCATAAGTCAGGTAATGAGTACATTTTTTGTTTTGGATAGTGTTACTCCTTCAGTATCTCTTTTCTAAAAGAGTTAGTTGTCCCAGAAGTAGATTATTTCCAAGTTTATTTGAATAATCCCAACCCTCTTTTTTTCAACTCCAGGACATTCTAGAGGACTACATACATAAAATCAGAAATCACAGGTCCTTTTCTTTATCGTTTTCTTGTATTTGACCAATTAGGCAGCTGAGACTTATGTAGCATTGTAGCTTTTGCCAGGATGTTGTACAGGAAGAGAAATGAAGTTATTTGTTAGTGGTATGAGGAAGTGGAGTTTAAAAATCCTGAAGAGTGGCTATTTACTGCTCTCTGGTGGTGCAATGAGGCATCAGCAGGTGTCCAAAGGAAATATTTTCATTATTGAAGACTACACATTTATTGCAAGGCCTAATGAGCTGTGTCACCAACCGCCATAAAGCCTGCTACTGTGTAGCTGCTGAATAAATGCATATTCACTTGGGATTTTTTTGAGTTTTTATTTTTTATTATTTTTAAATTTGATTTTTGTGTAAAGATGCTGTACAGAGAGGTTACAGTTACATCAGTAAGATAATGAGTACCTTTCTTGTCAAGCATTGTTACCCCCTCCTTTGTTTTTCTCCTACTATCCCTTTCCTCCCCCACTCCTCCCCTCCCCAAAGTTGTAGTTTGTTTCCAACATAGTGTCTTGTGAATATCATTGTTGCAATGGGTCATCCAGTGTCCTTGTTTCAGCATTAGGTTATTCCCCTTCTCCTCCCCAAATTAGATAAATGTATATACAAGATGCAAGGTACCAAAATCAAATACAGTGGCAACAGGGAATATACCATAGGGAAAAGATCATACAAAAGAAACAAAAAAATCACATACATTAAAAACAAAAGGAAGCTAGCTTCACATTGTTACATACAGAAGATTCTTTGAAAATAGTTGAGTTGTAATGACTTAGAATATATAATACAAAAGATAAAAAGGATATTATGGCTAGTAGACAATATCACCGAACTACCAACAATATTCCAAGAGGAAAAGAGGTAAAGAAAATGAAATGAGAATAAAAATTGTGCATTCATTTATAATTTTGTGGAGATAGTGGGACGATAGTAGGAGATGGTAGGAACTAAGCGAGCCTTACTTTGGTCACCTTGTCTCACCCCATTTTACAAGCTTACACTTAATGCTCAGAGAAACCTAATCATGCAAGTGTGAATTTTGTTGTATATGAGTAGGAACTGAGATACAAGGGTAGTGGTGATAGATAACTTATTAAATAACTCAAGTGGCTGGGCGCTGGTGGCTCATGCCTACAATCCTAGCTGCTCAGCAGGCTGAGATCTGAGGATTGCAGTTCGAAGCCAGCCAGGGCAGGAAAGTCTGTGAGACTCTGATCTCCAATTAACTACCGGAAAATTGGAAGTGGCACTGTGGCTCAAAGTGGTAGAGTGCTAGCCTTAAGCAAAAAAGCTCAGGGACATCACCCATTCTCTAAGTTTGAGCCCCACGACTGACAAAATAATATAAAATAAGTAAAGTGCTATGTATAGCTAGTATCTAGAATCCATCCATGTCTGCCATATGCAAACCTATGCCTGCTCCTAATCTATTGTTGCCAAGTTGGGCTTTAAACCATTTCATCTTTTTACTCCATTTACAGATCAAGAAACTGGAACTTAGAGAGATACTCTTTGTTTAATTATATATTGGTCAGTGTCAAACAATTTAGGGTGGTGGTAGGTTGATTTGGTTCTTAGTATTTTATGATCTCTATTGTAAAAACGCTTATGCTTGGCTCTATAGCACATTATACATGACTATGACACTGTAATAAAATGTCCAGGATGAAGAGGAAAGATTTATTTTTGTTCATTGTTTCAGAGTTTCAGTTCCTACTTATTTGGTCCTATTTATTTCTGCTGTAGTGGCAAAATATACCATGGCAAGATTACATGACAGCAGAGGTCTGTTACTTCAAGGTGGCAAGAGAGAAACAGACAGACTGAGACAGAGACAGAGACACAGAGAAAGACATGGAGAGTGACAGAGAGACACACAGAGAGAGAGAACAGATTTCAAATAGCCTCTTCAAAGATATACTCCTAGTTCTACTAAGTCCCACCTCTTCATGGTTCCACCACTTTCCATTGGCACCATAGACGGGCCATCAAACCTTCAGCATATGAAGCTCTGGGAAACATTTAAGATCTACCCAATAACAACAAATAAAACCTTCCTAACTATCGAAAACGTTTGTTCAGTTTCAGGGATAGAGTAGGTATGCGAAACAGACAACTTCTTCTCCCAGAAGGGCTAAGACGTAGTGCAAACTAAATACTAATCAATTAAAGGTATAACATATAAATCAGACATCTGCAATTGAGAAATAAAGGATAATTTGACGTTACACTGATACTTTTAAAGCTGGAGCAACATTATATTAGGCTTCTTGTTGTCATCTTAAGCACTTCAGGGTTTCATCATAGGAATAGTAGAAATCTTCTAAAGGACATAATCTCGAGTGGTTTGATCCTTATTTAATTTCAAAAGATTAGTGCCTTCTTTTGTAGAGAATATGATTTTTTTCTACACTAAGGCAGAAATTATAGTTAGTATTAAAGGAAGAAATTATAGTATTCTTACAGCATACAGCAAGGAAGCTAGCATACAGTATATACTTATGGTTTATGTGTTAAAATAACAATAAAATAGTAATAACTATGATTTTTATAGATGATGATGATTGGGAGTAGACAAATAATAGATATATAATGATAAGTGATGATGACAAATTATATTCTCTGTCAATGATTCACCAAAAAAGCCATCTTGTGTCATTTGAGAGATGAGAGGATGCCGGGCACCAGCGGTTCACGCCTGTATCCTAGCTACTCAGGAGGCTGAGATCTGAGGATCGCCGTTCAAAGCCAGCCTGGGCAGGAAAGTCTGTGAAACTCTTATTTCCAATAAGCAACCAGAAAATCGGAAGTGGCACCGTAGCCCAAGTGGTAGAGCACTAGCCTTGAGCTGAAGAGCGGAGGGACAGCATTCAGGCCTAGAGTTCAAGCCCCAGACCGACAGAGAGAGAGAGAGAGAGAAAGAGAGAGAGAGATAGAGAGAGGAGAGGATTATTATCCAGAAGGGTGACTGCACTTGGTATAGTTTGTAGGTGTTGAAACCAGGAATCAAACACTGTGAGATTCATCAGGGACTTCAATCTTCTCACAACTGTTTGCCATGACTCATGCGATGTCATGTGGCCTTCCATGGAAATCATTCACCTGTAGACTCTGAGGGTGTGAAAACTTTCACCTTGTATTCAGTTTCTCCCAGTTTGTCAGACTAGAGATCCTTCTCACCAGATACCACTTAAGATCTTGAACCTATCATCACACCTTCCCAGGCATCCATCGATCTCACCGTTATATTTCCTTCAAGTTCAGCTAGAGCTCCTTCTTCCCAGAATTTGTTTCAAGACCAGCCTCCAGAGCCCAGCCACTGCTGAGTGTCTATGTCTCTTCGGCTTTAAGCTAGCTTGGGTCACAAAACACAGACCCTAAGGTACCATTATTGTATTGCCCTAGAAGGTTCTTCCCGACTTGGACTGTACAATCATCCCTACAGTGTTTTGAAATCAAGGTCTTTTACTATGTATCAAATATTTCTTTTCCTCCTGGTGACCCAAGCCCTGAAATAAACATCAAAAGTAAACCAGTAACTTTAGGACTCATAAATAAGACATCTACCATTCCAGGCTTCTATAGCTATTCCAAGAAGCCAGTAGAGAGAGACCCAAGATCTTCTGTCTTTTCTTAAAATCTTTTCTCCAGCCTTTCTTTTGCTTGTATTTCTTCTAAAAGGACTGAACTATTCCAGTATCAAAGTTATGATTGTGAAAAGAAAACAAAGTAGGTTAAGAAAAGATTTGTGAGCTTCACCTTTTGAAGATCTGATCAACAACTTTCATTGTGTATAATGGCTAGAAACTATTCTCACTCATGATCATGCCCAGGTGGTGTTTTTATGTGGTCGATTTGTGTTGTGATTCATACCACCTAGACAGTCATTTATTAAATGCCAAGGTGCCTTCCTTATATTATTTCACTTATGCCTCATTACTGGCCCCAGAGGAATCAACAGTCCTGAATCTCATCTAGAATGCCATCGGAATCCTGTCTTGTTTGCCTCTCCTTCAAGAGACCGACTAGAAACCTACTGCTTTGCCTTTCACATGACCTTGGGGATCTCTGTGGCCTTGTAGGCATGGAAACTGGCTTATATATTTTCTCCACTATGTTTTCAGGGGTGTTCTGTTCTAAATACATCCCCTCAAGAAAACTTAGTCTCTGTGCAAAATAGACATAGACTCTATAGCCCCCATTTCAAGATAAGGTGCACTGAAGGCTCATTGCAAATAGATGGTATTTCCAGGATCACAACCCAGTCTGTCTGACAGTGAAGTCCACTGATTTTTTCACCCTGACTCTACTGTCTCTGAATCCGTAAGAGGAAGAATATTCCCCAGACATGCCAAATTCATGTCTCACCATATCTCCACAGACCCTCTTACTGACTAATTTAGGTTTGCACAAATCTTCTATCCCTGCTTCCCAGAAGTCCCTGACTCTGTTCTTTCCTCAGATCTGTCAGGCCTCAGAGGACTGACAAATGTCATCTGTGCAGACAAATTGGGAGCAGCTTGAATGAGAGCTAAGGAATAGACGGAATATTGAGCCATGCTGGAAAATTAACGTTCCAAGCAATTTTCACTTGGCACAGAGGGATTTTTCCTTGGGCATTTTTCCTCTTCCAATTTTGTAATTCATGTTTATTTCAAATGAAATGGGGTTCCATCTGTATCTGATTCATTCGCACTTAATTCATCAGTAGACTACTCTGTCAGAGAAACAGATTCCAATGGGCTCTAATGTTTCATGACAGAACCAGGCTTTGTCTGGAATGCTGGGGCCAGGTGGTGTAAGAAATACACAGAAAGGCAGGTACAGTTGCATATCACCTTCCAATCCAACACATGCATCCCTCCTTTTGTTGTTGGTGGTGGTATTTATATTTGTCTTAGGCAGCTCTGATGAGACTTTAAAAGTGCTTTGTTCTCAGATACTACCAATCTTTCTCTTTGCTGGCTCCTTTCCATTTGTCCACAAACATGTTCACTTTCTTCAGCCTAAAACACAAAACAATTCTCCAAACAAAAAGCCAACAAAAACACCCTCTTCCAGTTCCACCACTCCTCAATTGCATTTCGATGTGTGCCTCACAAGTACGCCTGATGCATTTTGTAACCTCCATTTTATTGTTTGTATATTTTCCTCCACCATGAGACAAGAAGATGGAAACCACCTTTTAACTGCCAAATGCAATGGTTGTGTTTCTGCTGCGATTTGATTGTGTCATGAAATGCTGCTGGCACCTTTCCTTCTTGAGCTCTCTACTGTGTTTTCTTTCCATCCCCCCCTTTCCTTCCTACCTCCTTTTTTGCCTTATAATCTCCCCATTGTCTTACTCAGAAAGCACTTTAAGAATATGAAGGCATTTCTTTTATGGCTAGGGATGTTGAGCATTTCTTCATGTGTCTATTGGCCATCCTTCTTTCTTCTTCAGAGAAGTTTCTCTTTAAGTCTTTAGCCCACTTATTTATTTATTTATTTATTCATTGAGGATTTGTTGTTGGGGGATTTAATTTTTTGAGTTCCAAGTATATTTTAGATAGGAGACCCTTGTCCGTTGTATGGCTAGTAAAGATCTTCTCCCAATCCGTGGGCTTTCTATTGATCTTGCTTATGCCCTTCAGTAGATGAATGGATCAAGAAAATGTGGTATATATACACAATGGAATTCCATGGCTCCATCAGAAAGAATGACATTGCCCCATTTGTTAGGAAATGGAAATCTTGGAAAAAATTATATTAAGTGAAGTAAGCCAGGCCCAAAGAAACACAGGTCCCATGGTTTCCCTTATTTGCAATATCTAGTATATGTATGAGTCAAGCGGAAAAGGTCAGATAATGTGATGTTAGGAAAATGAACACTTAGATATATATTTTAATGTTTTTTTTTCTTTCATGCATGTGTTTCTAACACATTTATAAGATTATTTCTTTGTTGCTTTGTATGTCCCTCCCCCACAAGTATAACTTGTGGAGGAGATGGGGAAAAACAAGTCGTTTAAGGATTCAGGTGGACCTGTTGCAACAATGAGAAGTACAAATTGTCATGTCAAAAACGAGCTTTACAATGTCGGTGGGGGGGGAAGGTTTGGGTGGGGGGGAGGGAGGAGGCTGGGAAGGGAGGTGTAGGGTAAACAAAGGAGGAGGCTGCAATACTTGGTAAGAAATGTAAGCATTATCCTGCCCATGTAATTGTAACCCCTCTGTACAGTATGTTCACAAATAAAATTTTTAAAAAAAAGAATATGAAGGCAGAAAGTGTGGACTCTAATTTTATTCTGCTGTTTACAAACATCATGACCTTCAACAAGATTCTTCATCTCTGCTATAGAAGTCTGCAGAATAGGTAAAGCATAACTTTGGATATGTTTATAAAGGTGTTTATAGAAAGGATTGGCATATGGGAACCTGGGCAGGTGGGGAAGCCCCACCCTCCAAGTGCATGGCAGCATCCAAAGCCTGGGGACCCAGAAAGGCGTGAAAACAACAAGAAAAGGGAAGCTCAGGCTCTCCCTGAGAACCCTTGCCACAGCTAGATACATCTTTGAGGCTGCTACAGCTGTCATCCTTGGACATCCGGCTGTATGTTTTTCAGTCTTTGATAGTAGACTGATACCAGCAGCTGTTTTGAAGTGAGGGGTTGGTGCTTTCAAGATATGTATAGATCTCTGTCTTGTTTTCAGGCTTCTACCTTCTTGGACTGAGCAGTTCCTGGTTTCCCTGATCTAAGGTCTACAGACTACTCTTGTGATCACGTGCGCAAGTCTTTGTTTATGTCATTCAAATGTATATAATTATATATGAATATTTTATATAGTTATATACATATATAGTTGTATGTACATATATAGTTATATGTGTGCTATTTTCATAGAATTTACATATGTTCTATATTTATACCTAAATCAATCTATCTGTCTGTCTATCTCTATCTATCTATCTATCTATCTATCTATCTATCTATCTATCTATCTATCTATCTATCTATCTATCTATTCTGTTGCTTCTATTTCTCTGTACATCCCTAATGCAGAAAATCAATCCTGAGAAGTTGGCCAGTGGTAGAATTATATCTAATGATGTGAAGGAATTGGTCTATAGGAGGAATTTCAAAATATTTGTAGGAAGAGGACAAATGAAATTGAAATGCTCAAAGGGGAGCTTAAAGGGTGATTCTGGTGAAGACTAAGAAGGCCAGAGGAATGATAGGCATATGAACAGTTAGGGTGATGCTGATAAGGTTTCAGATGTAAATGAGGATTCTGTTGAGTATTTGAATCAACCCCTGTTACATGGTAGCAAGGAATTTGTCTGCATTTGGTCATGCCATTGTGTTTTGTGGGAGGCTGAACTTAAGGGTGATGGAATAGTTTATTTGGTGGGGATTTCAAGTCAGCAAAACACTCAAGTTGTAGCATGGATATTGCAGGCTGTTTGCAGCTAAATTGACAGTGTGAATCATGAACAAAGATGAACAGTGCTGACAGACTTTGGAAATTTACTTGGCTAAAAACAGAGCATCTGTGGGTGCAGCCAAGGAGGATGGAGTGGCTCAACAGATTAGAGCTGATAAAGAAAAAAAATGCTCTCATCAAGATGATAGGAAAGATGGGTGGTGAGAAACTCAAATCTGTGAGGCCACCCTACCAATCACAGGTTCAGAATGGAAATTTGTTTCAATGACTTACCAAATGAGAATCTTTTGAGAAAAGTGACCCAGACTGGTCTGTGCAACTAGAACTGCCTTAGGATTCATTTCCCACATTCAGCCAAAAAGTCATACAATGGACTTTGTTGAAGTAGGCCTAAGTAAAGCTTACACCGGTGGGAGATCTGGGCATCAATCACATATTACTAGTTTTACAGACATTCAGAATTCAAGAGATGTTATCTCATTGTTGCTTCCATTGAGATTTCAAAGGAAAGCTTGGGATGCCAGGCAGTGCACTGAAGAATCAGGGTAGCAGTAGCACATCTCAGATGTGTCTTGGACTTATAAGGATGAAGCTGAAGCTGCAGGGAGACCTGAGACATAGCAAGGTATCAGCAGTGTGCCAAGAAAGCTACAAAGAAGCAAGCAAAGCCAGCCTGAGAGTGGCATGTGTACTTGAAACCAGCAAGGCCATTCCTTGTGGGTTTGTTCAATCCCTTCCAAGACTGCATCTCATTTACAGTATGGCCAGATGCTGGCATAGATCTTTAAGAATTAATGCTTTTCCTGTGTGATTTTGGACTAATTCCTCCATTTTCCTGTTCTCTTATGAAATAATCAGGTATGAATACCTTAGTTAATCAGTCCCTGAAAGATAGGATAAGAGGTTTGAGTTAATTCAAAGTGCTGAAGTATTTCATTTTCAATATCTGGTTCAGGAAAAGCTATAGGTTCATATTGAAGAAAAACTCATACCAAACACAAACATTAATTAAGATAGAGAAGAATTACAATGATAACCAAAATTATTAGTTTGCTATTTAAAAGACTGAATAGGCAAAGATTCCTCTGACAGGACCAATCAATCTAAAAGCTTCTTCTAATCAAAGGATGCCAAATAACAAAATGAAGAACATCAAACCATGTTTTGAGAAAATAATATTTGCAGCATGTATGTTTGACAAAGGACTTTTATCTAGAGTAGTCGCACAATTCCTATATATCATGATAAAATAAGAGGAAAAAACTGGGAGAAAACGAGGAAAGATGTTACACTCTTCAAAAAGAAATGTACTCATTATCTGACTTATGTAACTGTAACCTCTATGTACATCACCTTTATAACAATAAAAGAAGAGAACATTCAAAAAAGGAATAAAATAAAATAACCTATGAAAGTGGAGTGGTAGTGATAGTAACAGAGAATAATAATATGATTACCCAGCAAACATAAAAATGTTGAAGCACCATTAGTTATCAAGAAAAAAATGCATATTCAACCTCTAATGGGAATCAGCTAAAACAACACTACCCATAATATATGGGAAACTGAAGAGTATCCCAATCTAATGTACTTGTGATACAAGCATGAAACTCTGCTTTGAAAGAATACTAAATGTTTCCTTTAATGTTCAGCTTACTTCTCCATTACTGGCAGATCTCCTAGGTATTTAGCCAAGAGACATGGCAATGTAGGGTTACAAAATGATTTGTAAAATATGTTCACAGAACCCTTACTTATAAATGACCTAAATCTAAAATGGACATGAAAACTATCACATAGTCACATAATATAAAATTACTAAGTAATAGGAAGAAAAGCTTATGTACTTAACAACATGGCTGTATTGCACAGCATAGCCTTGCTGACCACAAGAAGCCAGACAAAGAGTACACACTCTGATTCCATTTATGGACTCTCAGTACAGGCAGAACTAATCCCCATTGGAAAAAAATAAGGCAAATCCCCCTTTCTACTGAAAAGGGGATAGAGGGAAAATTCTAAGTCAACAGCTGCATTCTAGATAGAGATGTAGGTAACCTGGGTGGATACCCTTCTCCAAACTCATGGAATTATAATTTAAGATTGCATTTCTACTGGAATCAGATTGTGTGTGTGTGTGTGTGTGTGTGTGTGTGTGTGTGTGTGTGTGTGTATCCAGATCTACAACATTAAGAAAAGTGAGGCAAGGGGTGGGTAGGAGAGGGATAGGTAAGAATGTTGAAAAGGGTAACATTGACCAAGATATAATGTATTTATAAATTGATTTGTTAAATGGCAACTCCTTTGCATAACTACTTACAGATATTAATAAAAAATAAAAAAGAGAATGTTCTGTTCTTGGAAGGATTTTCTGTTAAGATTTTAAATACTATCATAACTTATTCATTATGAGGGAGACTTTTATATCTTATTTTTCTTACAGTGTCTGCACAGAACTATGCACTTGGCATATGATAAATGGATGTTGATTCAATCTGTGACAATTTAGAGGAGAGAGAAGGGCATTTCATGCCTCAGGGTGTCAGGGAAATTTGAAGAAAAACTGGCTAGGATTTTGAAATATTTGAGTTGAAAATTTGAAGGCCAGGCATAATTTTTATTTGCCTTCAACAGTACACAATCACCAGAGACCATCACTCAAGCAGAGACATGACTGAGAGCCTTTGGTGACATTTGAAAGAAATAGTGAGTAGTTCAATCTGTATATGCCTAAGGCCCAGGAAATACGAGTGTTGTAGAACAGTAAGTCTAGGCCACCTCACCACACACCTTACAGAACAAATTCAGAGTTGAACCTTTAGAAGGGGTTCAAGAAGGAGCTTCTGAGTGTGATGAACAAAGAATGGGAATTAGAAAGAGATTGCATTCCTGGGTCCAGTGCTTCAATACTATCCTATGAGATAGATGGCATTGTTTTCATTTTGTGTATAAGAAAGGCAAGACTCAGAAGTTAAATAACTTGCCCAAGTCACAATCATCCCTAAGTCAAAAGATACCATTTAAATCCAGCATTTTTTCCGTTCATAGATATGTTCACATGTGTATGAATCTGTATAGATATGCATGCAGGTATGTATATGTATATCCACACACACACATATCTATATCTATCTGTCTGTCTGTCTATCTATCTATCTATCTATCTATCTATCTATCTACATATTGTCATCCAGGGATTGTTTGGGTGACAAAGTAGAATTGAGAAAGAAGGAGAATGAGGATAGTGAGTAATATCAAAATGAATTGAACCAAAGGATGAAGATACCATAGAGAAACTCACTGAAAGTTGTTGTTAGGGGAAAGGGGAAAGAGAAAGCAAGAGTGGATCAATCTGATTCCTACATAATATATCCATTATAAATGACCACAGTGAAACCTTTTTACATATTAATCTACAAAACAATGAATGGCTAAGCCATGTCTGCTGGGAGGTGGGTACCAGTGAGAGAATGAATAAATAGGGTGCATGTGGTACTGAGTATACATGTGTGAAAGTAGAACAATGAAAGCTTTTGAAATCGTTTTTATGTTTTAATTTTCCTGTCTTTAAGTAGTTGTACAAAGGAGTTGCTATTGAGCACAGTAGGTCATGAGTACAATGCGTCTTGGTCAAAGTCACCCCTTCCAACACTCTTGCTCATTGCTCCCCTACTCACCACTTCCCTCACTTTTCTTAAATTTGTAGGATACACATTGAATTCTTGACTGGATTTTCCCCTCCCTCTGCCTTCCTTCATCTGCCCCTCTCCCCTTGACCTCACCCTGACCCTTTCAAGTACCCATTTCCCAGTGTTTATTTTGTTGGACTTTAACTTTGCTTTTCTAAGGAATTATGCTATTTAAATTCTCCCTTGAATCTACTCTATGTGAAATTAGTTTTTAGAAAGAGGAGAAGGGATGAGAAGAGGGGACAGATTTGAGTACATTGTATGCATGTATGGAAATATTACAATGAAGCTTCCTTGTACATACTAGAAGATGTTTTGGAAAACCACAGACAACAGCAACAACAAAAACATACACTCCTAATGAAGATTATACACACATGCATATGAGCATGCTACACACACACACACACACACACACACACACACACACACAATGTTGGTGGAATTACCACAGCTGCTTTCAGGATGAATTATCTGGTTGCTTCTGAAATCATTCTAAGCTTCTGTAGATCTCTGAGTTGACAGCCCCACAACTAATAATCTTATAAAATCAGAAACCCATTTTGCTAAAGATGATACACAAGATGCTCACTATGACATGGATGGTCAAAAGTCAGACAGAGCAAAAATTTGGAAAGAATAATCTGTCCTGCTAGTATCATTTTATCAGTAGAGTTCCTAGTTTTCTGGTTTACCAAAACCCTCTAAAGGTAAAGGGGAGGGAGGCTCGGTTGTTACAGCAATGCTGAGCAGCAAAGATCAAGAGCACTTTTTAGAGTGGATAACGGAGTTTACTGCCAGGAACCAAACCAAGATAGTGCCCAAAAGAAGATTGGATCCTGAAAGAGGGGAGCACCAGAGTTTTTATACAAAATGGTTAAAAAAAATAGGCATTGATCAGATATACAGAAGGTCAAGGCTCTGATGCTAACTTGCAGGCGAACAATTCCTTTCCAGTTGTGCAAAAATCATGACACAACTGTTACTATCCCTTCTGTATCGTTATTTTAAAAAAATTCCTTCGTGGGCTATTTACCACGTGGGCCCATTCTGCTCCTTTATCTCCGGGTGTGGTTTGGAACCTGCAGCCATATAAAAAAGAGAACCAACAGAAGCCATTATTCAGATGGTTTTCCTTTCTTTCCAGGACAAGGTAACAGGGAATGCTTCGCAAGTTGAGGGTCTGGCCTTCAGAGGACATTTCACAGAATTTGTCCTCAGACCCTATCTAGATCTCCCTTAACACCAGGGAGCTCCCAGAACACCTGAAGTTAAATTATCTCATTACCTTACAGACCAGAAATACTTCTTCGTAACAGAACTTTGTTCTGTGGCTGGCTCATCCCTGTGTGCGTGCTGAAGGTTAGTGTTGAATGTGTTACACGGTAAGCAGTTATATGGTTAACTAGGTTAATCCTAGTAGTTAGAGAATTTGTAGCCACATCTCTAGAAGTTTGCATTCACATCTTATCAGAGGTATATTCTTTTTGAGTGTTGATGCCTTCACCTGTGAACTTGAACTAGAAATGCCTCATTATAAGGCATAATATTCATTGACATTGGACTCCAGGTTAAACCTCACCTCACTCTCTGAAAGGGATAATACCTCAATTGTCATTGTACAGCCATGAATATATGGAGACCTAGAAAAACTATGTAACAGGCTTACTCACCCTCCTCAGAATCAGACCCTGGGTAGCTGGGACTCTAAGTCTGCATTTCTAACCGTTGCACGGTATAACCACAATGTCAGCCTTATAGAGAGGCTGTAGCCTGCTCAATATGGAAGCTGAATAAGCTCCCCAGGACATGCCTGGTTCTATGGCTGGGAATAGAATAATGATGGGATAAATGAGGGTGTGGCCTCATAGAAATGTAGATAATGGATAATTAAATGAAAATGAAATGATTAGTTATAGCCTGATCAATGCACTGAAGGAAAGAGGGAGATGAGCTGGAGAAGGGTGGGACAGAAGAAGACCTCGTTGGACTACCTTGGCCCTAGGAGGAATCCAAAGGTTTTTTTTTTTCACTTTCAAGTATGATCAGGGAGAATGATGAGAGGAGTGACATTGACCAAGATATATTGTGCTTAAAAAACTGACATATTGAATTGAAATCCCTCGTTACCACTACTTACAAATTTTATATTCATATTTATGTATATATGTATCTCATCGAGTATACATAGAAAGCAGCAGTTACAGGCTGATTGTGAAAAATGAGGTAGATTTATAATGTGCTGATTAACCCTTTCCAAACAATGTTCTTCTAGTCACTGACATCACTTTGGCCAGCAAGTACTCTAGCCATTTAAAAAAAAATGATACCTGAGTTAGTATCTTACAGAAATAGTAAGATTCCATATGTGAAGCTACAATAAAAGGAGAAATGAGAGAGGAAACACCAAATTCTTTTGTAAAATGATGGAAGTCCTTGTGTTTTAAACAGCCATAAGCATAGACTTATATATTGAGAAGCCCCAGGATTTCTAAATCTGAGTCTTCATATTCCAACAGCCCAAGAATGAACAAAATCATCCTGACCAGCCACATGGGTTCCAAGGTATGTCAAGTGTTCCAAGTCCTTTCAACATTAAGTAATTTATGAAGAAGAAAGGACACAATCATCTATCTCATAGAGCAGTCATCTTAAAAACAGTTCTCCCAACCATAGCATGTGTAACTTGACAGCTGTCTGCTTCCTTCTCTCTCACTTGGCCCTATTTCCTCACATTCTGAATTGCTGGGAAAGAAGGATATCTTCGTAAAAAAAGGCTTCAGAAATTTGACATCACCTAATATCTTATGCAGGTGTGAAACAATGATTTCAGCGAATGGTTGGGGATTGTATTGAGCTCTAAATGTACACCACAATGAATGGATTAAGAAAAATATTTTGGACTGGCAGACTCACTTTCCACATATTTCTTACAATGCCAGTACTGGTTCCAGAATTGAATATTTGAAATAATGCAGACTTGAGAAAAGCAAAAGAGAAGGAAAGGAGTTTGGGCATGAAACAAAATGTAATGACAGAGAAGAGAGAAAGGATATTCAAGGCCTGTTTGTTGGAGCTGGTTCTGCTACTCTCATGGCTTACTTATTTTGAACACATTTTGTATATGTTCTTATCTCTTCCACACTCTAGGTTTCAACTTTTCTGTTTGCAAAATGATGATACAATTAACTATTGTGACTAAGTTTGTCATGAAAAGGGCTTTAGATATACTTAGTGGCATCTCTTTGAAGTTGGCTCCTGGTTTTTTCTGAGTAGGACTTTGGCATTCTGGATGACTTTGTCATCTGGGTATATATGGACAAGATTACAGGCTTTTACTTTAGCATGCATATGTGGTTTTTTTTGGGTGGAGGGGATATGGGAAGGGATGGTAAGGGGAAACAAAGGAGGAGGGAACAATGCTTGATAAGAAATGTACTCATTACCTTGCTCATGTAATTGTAACCCCTCTGTACAAAAAAATCATGAAGAAAAAGAAACTGGCTAAAAAGAAAGAAAGAAAATTTGTTTAAGTTTTTTCAACATAGATGTACAGGAATTTCTAATTACAATTTTTTACTTTTTTAACATGTATTCTGAATCTTCTAAGGACATATTAATTTTGGCTGTGTTGGAGTTTGAACTCAGGGCTTGCTCAGCTTCCTTGCACATATGAGGTACTCTACCCTTTGAGGCATACCTCCATTCTGATGTTTTGCTGGTTAATTGGAGGGGATAGAGTCTCATGGGCTTTTCATTCTTCTTTCATCATTCTTCATTCATCTTTGAATGATGATCCTCCAAATCTCAGACTTCTGAGTAGTTAAGATGATAGATATGAGTCTTCAAGACCTGCTGTCATTTTTTCAATTTGAATTAATTTTAATTGATACCAAAAACCTAGTTGTTGTACATATTAATAGTATTGTGTAATATATTGGTTTATATATTATGCAAGGTTTAAATCAGGCTAGAGATCATGTGTCTCCTCAAGTATCATTTCCTTAGGAGAAAAATAACTTCCAGCTTCTTGAAATAAGCAGTTCCTTATCATTACCTATATTCACAGTACAACAGCACACAATTCATCCTATACAACTATGACTGAAGGCTCACCAATCACCATTTCCCTTCTCTCCCCTAGCTAGGACAGACCTTTGGGAATCATCATAGTACACTAAACTTCTGTCAGATGAATTGTTTTATAGTCAACCTATGACCAACATCATGCTATGTTTGTCTTTCTGTTACTGGTTTATTTCATTTCACATTATGATCTCCTCTTCCATCCATATCTTTGCAAACATTTCTTTTGTGGCTGAATAGTATTCCTTTGTATCTCTGTGCCATATTTTCGAAACCTATTCATAGTCACTTGGGTTGCTTTCAGTTTTCAGCTATTGTGAATAATGCTGCAATAAACGTAGGGTCAATACTGGTTTTGCAAAAGGAAGTGAGCACCATATATATATATATATATATATATATATATATATATTAACATATATTTATGGATAGATGCTCACTTCTTTTTTTTCTTTTTGCAAATCACAATATGTCATTTTGTTTGCCCTGACTGCCCATGGCTGTCAGCTGAGAAAAATTTATCTGTTTAGATGGGGTTTGGTTGTTGACAGTGATCATTACTGACCTGACTCATAATGCTCATTACCTGCTCAGCCTTCTTCTGCTCACTGTTTGAGTTTTAAAATGTTTATTTAGGACACTCATATCCTTCTTCATTCCAGACCAAGATGCTTCTGAGAGTAAATAAAATCCCAGTAAGTAATAACTCCAAAGTAAAGATGTTCAGGAACTTTCATGCTCTTCGATGGTGTAAAGAACCCAGTTGGACAGAACCTGCCAACACTTGAATTCTAAATGATGTCATCTTTTTCTACCTGAGTGTTTGAAGAAATAGGCTACAATATCTGGCAGACAGTAGAAAGAGGAAATTACACTTGTATTGCTCTCTAAGTGTCATATCTAAATGCCCCCTTACCCTGATTGATCAGAGTCAAATATTTCTGTGATTATTTAATACCCTGCAGAGGGATTATGGCTCAGGGAAACATTACTTTGTACCATGTTGATGAAAAGGAATATATTGTATTCCATCTATGCAACGTTCAGTTTCTTATCCCTAGACAATGGCCCTGAATCACTGCAGGAATCCAGTCTTTCCTACCCCTGGTTTCCGTGTTGCACATAGCTGAGGAAGTCCCTCATGCGGCAGCATCACAGTCAGACCATCTATAAACTAGACGGGCTGTGATGGTTGGTGTGCATTTTGGTGTCCGAGCCAGAAAAGGAAGAGGAAGATGAACCACAAGGAGGTTCAGGCTGGAAGACAAAAGGAATGACTTTTAGGATGGAAACTATGCTACCATTGGGGAGACATGTTCCATATGAACAAAAAAAATGCTTGTTTCAAAAGATTTGTGAGCATGCAAACAAAATACTGAAACAATCATAACTAGAAAGATACAGAGTGGGCACATCTGGAAGGAAGCATACATATGGTTTCCTCTTTTCTCTGTATCTACATTTATACTTGCAAGTACATATTTTGGATGAAAAACAATCATAAGAAAATGAAGCAGAAGAAATTGGTACTTACAATGTTTTGACTTATATTCATTTTCTTTCCAGCTCAGAGAATTGGTATTTACAAAGTACTTCAAAAATTTGTTGAACTGTACAAAAATGTCAGTACCCACTAGAAAAACTTATAGCAGATAATGAATCTATTTGTTAAAAAAATAACTGCAACCATTGACATTCAAGTTAGGTTACAGAGAGATGATTACTTTATTCTGCTACATTAGTTCATGTTTAAGAAAACAAGTGATAAAGGTTAAGCAAATACCGTCCCAGTAAAAATTAGATATATTTTTATTTGTTTAGATCTATCAAAATGAATTCCTTAATTTCTTATATTGAAGAGATGAGTTATACAGATATGACTCTTCCCATTCAATAAATCATGGAGGTGTGAATGGCTGGTTCTCAACTCTGTAGATTCATGATTGAATTAAGATCAATTCTAGCCTATAGTTAGACCGGAGTCAGTTTCCCCAAGCACATTTCCTTTGAGAGCAACTCAACTTACTATATTCCTGATGATATTTGATATGCTTAAAATCTACAAGCTCATTGAATTGCCAACCACATCATTCCATTCTTATTACATATTTACTTCTAAGACATTTCCCCCAAGGTAAAAAGCAACCAGGTGGTAGAATTAGAATATAAAGCCAGATATTGCAGTTCCAAATTCAGGTGTCTAAAGTATAAGAAAATACTACTCTGATTTAAAAATAGGACTCTTTAATAAACACTTATATATATATATATATATATATATAAATTCTATGCCTCCACCAGAAAGAATGACACCGTCCCATTTGTTAGGAAATGGAAAGATTTAGAAATAATTATATTAAGTGAAGTAATCCAGGCCCAAAGAAACATAGGTCCCATGGTCTCCCTTATTTGCAATAACTAATTTATGTCTAGGACAAGCAGAAAAGGTCAAAAGCTATGTACATATGACATATAAGATGATACTAAGCACAATGAACCCCAAGATAGGAACACAAGAGGCTTTATCTTTCTTGCTTTTTTTTTTGTCAGTTGTGGGGCCTGAACTCTGGGCCTGGGCACTGTCCTTCAGCATTTCAGCTCAAGGCTAGACCTCTACCACTTGAACCACAGCTCCACTTCTGCCTTTTTCTGCTTATGTGGTGCTGAGGAATTGAACCCAGAGCCTCATGCATGCAAGGCAAACACTCTACCACTGGGCCACCATCCTAGCCCCCTTTGTTGTTTTTAATATATTTATAATGTGCTATATGCTTTTTTTTTGGTTTCTTATGTATGTTTTTCCCTCATGGTATAACCCCTGTTTTCACTGTATTTGATTCCAGTTCCCTGTATCTTATGCCTATACATTTTTCTAATTTGGGGAGGGAAAGGGAAATAACAAAATGGTGAAATAAGGATATAGGTTGACACATTGTAACAATGAGATGCACAAGACAATATGTTGAAAACAAACTTCACAACTTTGGTGGGAGGGAGGAGTTGGGGAGGTAGGGAGGGAAGGATGGTAGGGGAAACATAAAGGAGGAGGTAACAATGCTCAATAGGAAATGTCCTCATTACCTTCCTCATGTAATTGTAAACCCTCTGTACAGAATCTTTACAATAAAAAATATATACTAAAAATAAGTCAGAAGTGATGCTATGGATCAAATGGTAGATCAAAGAGCCTTAAAGAAGCTCAAGGGGGCAGTGTCCAGGCCCTGAGTTCAAGCCCTAGGGCTGTCACATACACAGAGAAAGAAAGGAAGAAAGAAAGAAGGAAAGAAAGAAAGAAAGAAAGAAAAAAAGGAAGGAAGGAAGGAGGAAAGAAAGAGAGAGAGAAAGAAAAAAAGAAAAAGAAAGGAAGGAAGGAAGGAAAAGAGAGAGAGAGAAAGACAGACAGACAGACAGGAAGGAAGGAAGGAAGGAAGGGAGAGAGATAAAGAATGAGAGAGGGAGGGAGGGAAAGGGAGAAGGAAAGAAAAGAAGGAAGGAAAGGAAGGAAGGAAGGAAGATGAGGGAGGGAGAGAAAGGAAGGAAGGAAAAAAGGAAAGAAAGAAAAAGAGAGATAAGGAAGGAAGGAAGGGGAAGAGAGGAAGAGAAAAGAAAGAAGGAATAGAAAGAATAAAGGTAAGAAGGAAGGAAAGAAAAAAGGGTGAATATGGTCAGAGCATATGAAAACGAACAAAGAAATTGCAGTTCATTTCTGTCACTCCTCTTAGCACAGGGTGAATATATGCCGAAGTCCCACTGAACTTTACTCACCACGGTAAGAAATAGCTGGATTCATATCTCGAAGGGACCTCCTGCTTTTATGTTTTCATAAATATTCTACAGGATATTTCTCATAGTTAATAATAATGATCACCTATCAAATTCCTCCATGCTTCAGCAAGTCTCCCAGCAATCCTGAAATAGCTTCCCAATGAGAAAACTGAGGAAGTGACCATAGCCCAGTATGTTTAAATAGAATTCACTGGATCCAGATCATATCTGTATTAGAAAAATAAGTCCATTGAGAAATACACATTAGCACAGATAGATTATGTCTTATTGATTAGAATATTTTATTTATATATTTTAATACATATTATTTATTGTAAAGATACTGTACAGAGGGGTTACAGGTATATGAGTAAGGTAATGAGTTCATTTCCTATCGAGCATTGTTTTCCCCTCCTGTGTGTGCCCTCGTGCTGAAGTTGTAAAGTTCATTTTCAACACAGTGTCTTGTACATCTCATTGTCACAGTGGGTCAAATAGAGTTATCTACACTGTCATCCTCCCCACCTAGTCATGAATGTGTTCAGCTGGCCTTACAGTCCAACTGATTGTCCAGGATTGGTTAGCTGGGGCTTTGTTACACTAAGAGTTATTGGCTCCTGTCAGTTGCATAGGCCTCTCCTGGATTCCAATATGGCAGCCATATGAGTGCAGAAGAGAATCCAACACATGGAGAAGGTTGGGATGCTTAGCTCTCGTTTCTAATTAATTTAGGGGCCCAAGGACGGAGTCAGTTTCTCAGACAACAAAACAAAACAAAACAAAAAACTTTGAAGCACCTCTTACAAATATGTGTTTATCTCTCATAACCTTTATACTTTGAAAGAATATTATCCAGTTACTTCATAGAATGTGTGTTTAAAAAAGTGTGTCTCATGTTTAAGTAGTTGTAGAAAGGTGGTGACCTTTAACAAAGCAGTTTATGAAAACAATGGGTCTTGACCAGTGTCACCCCCTTCAATATTCTCACCCCACTTCCATTGAGCTCTTCCCTTACTTTCCTCAATTTTGTGGTATATAAAATGAATTATTGATTGTATTCTCCACTCCTTCATTCATCTACCTCTTTCTTCTTAGCCTCAACCCCAATGGGTACTCTCACAAGGACTTGTTTCCTGGTGCTTATTTTATTGGAGTTTGACTTTGTCTAAAATATTACACTGTTTGAACTCTCCATAGAAAATACTGTACATCAATTAATTTATCTAATACCTTTTACCAATTTCATCGAGATCATGGATTGTTAGGTAGGAAATTCCACAGGTGATACAGCTCCACTGTACACATACCATTGACATCTCTGTTTAGACTTGGTTTTTGGTGTTTTATGGTTTCAAATTTCATCACAGGGAGAATTCTAAGGAAAATGTTTGAGTGTTTCCAGGAAACAGAGCACACACAAACAATTTTTGGTTTTAAGTAAGCCTTCAATCCTTAATGGGAATTTACCTCTGCACTCAGGGATGATCTGGTGAAAGAAAGTTTCCACCGTAGGAATCATGCCTCACACGGGCCTCTGCTGATAGCCAAAGAATCACTTAGGGTGCAGAACGTGCAAGATTCTTGTGTATTGGGCTGGGGGTACAAGGCCATCAAGTATAACTAGGTACAGCAACCTCCTTTATTTTGTTAAGGTTGTGACTGAACTGTCTAAGTTCACATGTTACAATCCTGCATTTTGGCAGGTTTGTTTATTCTTTTGGCACTATGCAAACTTCCTGGTTCTGTTTATCTTTGTCTTACCCAGTTTAGTATTTGTTGATGGATCAGGCCTGAAGCAATTATTGCTGTGATGTTTCTAATGGTGGTTTTTCTAGTCTTCCTTCTTTATTTTCAATTGGAGGCATTCTGTAAAGAATTACATGTTTTTGTGTACTATCTGAAATCTTGGGAAATGGTGTTACTATTTTTTTAATTCATTGGTCTTTCCTAAAAGATAAATGACCTTAAAAGGCTTAAAAAACTAGTGATGTGAAAGAATTTCAAGTAAAATCTTTGACCATTATTAGGAAAGAAAAAGATAGGAACATTAGGCCCCAGGCCCAAACACTAGGAGTTTCATGTCAGGTCCAGTCACTTGTTCTCCTAATCCAAATAAAAAAAGACATGGTGAAGGACAGAGAAAGACTTATTATGCTTTAGCCATGGGAAGACAAAAATTGCAGTTACATCGTCTGGGGATGCAAATGTTTGCTTTAGTTTAAATATGGAGAACTGGGGTCAAGGGTAAGAAGTATACATAATAATGACCATTCTGAATCATTAGTGTGGCTTGGTTGATTATCACCTCAGTCTTTATTTCTGGAACGGTTCTGTTCTAGCTTCTCCACTTGAGGGGAGTAGGAACAAGTCAGTCACTGTTGCTGGCAGGTAGTTTGACTTGAGTTTTCTGCTGTTCTCTTTCTTGGGGATAATTTTTGCCTTTTGTTGCCAAGATGTTAAGAAGATGGCATTGACTGTCTGAGAGGGAGCCTGTTGTCATAAGAGCCCATGGGTAAATCCTGTCTTCACAGGGGTAGAGGGTGATTGCAAAGTGACTTCAGGAAGAGGATGGGTCAGATCAAGGGCCACAAATACAAAGTGGAGAGACAGAGATGCTTAGTCTTCATCCTGTGTGTAGTTAACATAATGGCTCAGCAACAGCAGCTGTTAAATTGCCTCTCACAGCGTTCCTAATTTCCAGTGAGATTTACCTCTGCCATGCAGGCAGTAGACTGTTCCATCTTGTAAGTCTTCCTTTGAATACCTGTGGCTAGGAGACAGTTGCACATGGTTTGTCTTGGTGAGCCCCTTATAAAGATATTCCTTCTCTTCTTGGCTTCCTCTTCCTCTTAGAAACCAACATTTGCTTAGTTAGACTAATGTATTCAAGAACCATCATCTTATGTTGAAGATCTAAGCCCTAGGGTGTTTTAAATATTTTTTCTTCTGACTTAACAACAGAAAGATGACCTTCAAGATTTCAGGAGCCTAGGGTATAAATTAATAAAAACAAAATATAAAACAATGATCCAGAAAGAAAATTATAAAAGCAATTCCATTGATAATAATAACCCAAAATAAAATACTTAAAAATGAGTATTGCTAAGAAGGTGAAAGAGACACTGGATTACAGAAAGCAATCACCTCCACCACCTCATCCACCACAGCAGAAATATTTGCTGAAGGAGAATTTTAATAAACAAGTCAATGGAAAGATTATGTATGTGGGCTAGAGGATTTAATACTAAGATGGGAATCTACATATTCAAAGAAGTTTCTGTGTGTGGTGTGTGGTGTGTGTGTTAGCACGTAAGCATGTGCTAGTATCTCGTCTTGAACTAAGGGCTTTGTTTTCTTCCTTGACGTTTTCACTCAAAATTGGTGCATAACCTCTTGAGCCACTTGCTCTGCTTTTTTTGCTGGTTAATTGGACATAAGAGTCACATGGACTTTTCTCCTAGGCTGGCTTTGAACCTTACTGGGTAGCTAAGATTAAAGGCATGAGCCAGGCTCATGGATTAGTGCCTGGCTAATTTTATTTTGATAAATAGAATCAGCTTTTTTGAAGCATGGAAATGATAGTCCTCAATTTCTTATAGAATTGCGAAGGACTCAGAATAGGATGTCCGCTGTACTGTTGAAACAGCAAAGTTGATGAAATTTCACTTTCCACTTTTAAAACTGACGACCTAGCTACAGTGATCAAAACCACACGGTCCTGGCATGAAGTTAAACAAAAGACTAATTAAATAGAATTGAGAGCTTAAGAAGAAACCTCTGGCCAGTTGATTGGCATTAGAATATTTGGGTTTACATGTAAATCCACCTGGAAAACAAGTATATGGACACTTAAGCTATCCCCTCTCCCTTTTGCTTTTGGCTATTGTTTTCAAATAGGCTGTGGTGATCACAGTGGACCTCCAGCTATGACC
The DNA here is from genome assembly GCF_000151885.1 of Dipodomys ordii. Lineage (NCBI taxonomy): Eukaryota > Metazoa > Chordata > Mammalia > Rodentia > Heteromyidae > Dipodomys > Dipodomys ordii. Next base: position 6,419,477 of record NW_012267343.1, on the reverse strand, counting down.
CACCTATGTCCACCCTTCGCATGACTGGGATTGGAGGCATGAACTACCTTGACTAATTTGTTTTTGTGAGATAAGATCCTGCTAAGTGCTTGCCCCAACTAATGACAAACTTCAGTCTTTCAATTACCTCTCAAGGAGCTGGAATCATAGGAGTGAACTACTGCTCTCAGTGCTGGCCAATTGACTTTACACCAGAAGGCTGCTACTCATCCAGGGGAGAGGAGGATGCTGGTCTCTTCATCCAGTTACATTGGAATAGTTGGATGCCCACAGTGAAAGAATGAATTTGGATGTGTCTCTCACACTATATAAACTTATTTCTAAATCTATCTACCACCTAATTGTTGAGCTAAATTTCTAAAACATAGAAATAAAATGTCTTTATTTTGAATCTGGCAATGGCTTTTTAAATACAACATGGGCAATAATTTTGTTTTAAAAAATCAGCAATTTGGATTCTATTTAATGTTAAAACTTTTGTGCACAGTTCAACATCTTTATAAATGCTAAAGCTGATCCCTAAAATGAAAGGACATATTTTCTAATTGTTTATCTGATGGGCTTGACTCCTTAGTTAAATACTTGAAAAAAACTTTCATAAACATACCTCCAAACAAAACACATAAAATGGCTAAAAAAAGATGTTCAATATTGTTAGTCATCAGTTTTTCACAAATTAAAATCAGAAAGATTCTTCCTTATACTCATTAGATTGACAATATTAATAATAACAATAACAATAACTAATATTGGTGAGGAGATGGAGAGTTTGGAACTCCCATGTTTGCTGGTGAGAACATAATATATTGTATTGTGTAGATAAAAGAGTTCAGAAAAGTTCTTATAAGAGTGCCCTATAGATGTTATACAATCATAAATATGAGGAAAATACTGATATAAGTTATGCTATGGATGCACTTATGAGATGTGATTCTGAGTGTAAGAAGCCAAACACAAAAAGGTGTATCTGCTCATTTTACTCTTTTTTTTATTTTCCAGTGACTTTTATTTTTTTGTATATTCTTTACTGTAAAGATACTGTACAGAGGGGTTAGAGTTACATGAGTAAGGTAATGAGTACATTTCCTATCGAGCATTGTTACCTCTTCCTTTGCTTTTTCCCTACCATCCCTTCCCTCCCCAACTCCCCAGCTCCTCCTGCCCTGCCCCTTGAAGTTTTAAAGTTTATTTTCAACATAGTGTCTTGTACAGCTCATTGACAATGGGTCAACCTGTATCTTTATTTAAGCATTTGTTATTTCCCTTCCCCTCCCCAAATTAGAAAAATGTATATACAAGATGCAGGGCACGGGAATCATTTTACTCTTATTATAACTGTTCTCCAGGATGGGTAAATCCATAGAGACAGATTGTCTGCCAGACAGTCGTCTGCCAGAGGAGCAATAGAGAGAAATACTCCACAGAGTGTTGGTGAGGATTGATAGTAGATTCCAAAATTGGGAGTTGCTCAACTCCCTCCTATAAAATGGAATAGTATTTGCTAAATATAATCTGAACGTGAGCCTCCATATGTTTTAAGTCATCTCTGGATTAGTAATGATACCTAATATAATACAAATTCTTTGTGAGCAGTATGCTATTTTTAGGGATGAATGGCAAAGAGAAAGGCTCTGTACATGTCTGGTACACATTTTTTTCAGATATTTTCTTTCATGATTAGTTAAATACATAGACTTAGGTTCCACTGACTAGGAAGGCCAATTGTATGTAGTTAATTCTTCTGAATTTGATGATTTAATCATTTACATGTTATAGATGATAGGTGTTTTTAAAATAAAATTCTCTGATTCTAGTGACTCTCTCAACATTTTCTCTCGTCCAGTGGCCTCAAATTCTTACTAATTCTCTTGATGGACAGAAAGACTCTAAATACAGTACAGTATATCTGTGCTTTGTTTTATCTTACAGTTAGCACTTGTGTCCTATTAAAGAAATATATGCCCATGTCATAATAATAGAAATATTTTCCTATATTTCCATCTACAAGTTTATTACTTTCAATTTCCCATTTAGATCAGCCACACATCTGGAGTTGATTTTTGGGTATTGTATGAGGCAGAGTTTGAAATAGGTTTTTCAAATGGATATTTAATGGATATTCAATTCAGCATTTTTATTAAAGATATTCTATTTTCATTCCTATAAGGGCTTTCTTATAAATCAAACAATTGTGCATGTGATGAAGACTTATCTCCATCTTATGTATTTATTTATTAAGTTTTCTTGCATATGTGTTAGCATCTGAATGTCTTTATTACTATATTATGACTTTGAATTCAAATGGTGATACTGGATTTTCTTGTCTAACTTCAATGTTACTAAAATTATCTTTAATATTTTATCATTACTATGATGACTGCAGGCTTTTAGTAAACATTCTTTTCCAGAATACAGAAATTTTAGCTTGTCATTCTTCATTAATGAAGTCTATCATGAACTCCCTTTTGTATTTTGTCAAATGCTTCTCTTGAATTTTTTAGATCATCATATATTTTTCTTTTTGTTCCTGTCAATGTTATGAGTTAAACAACATGATTTGAAAATGATAAATTCATCCTTCTTTTCCTGGAAAAACTACATGTGGACACAGTGTATTACATTTGTAGACTATTTCTTGATTGAATTTGCCAGTATTTCATTTAGAATTTTAAATTTACAACCATGAGAAATATCATTTGTAATTTTCTTTTATGAAATGCAGGTCAACTTGGATTTCATTTAGAATTCTGTTGTGTAACATCCATTTATTTTAATATAAAAATACTAAAGGAAATTACATTTTATTCAAATGACAACACACATATACTGCATACTACCTAGCACTTTATCTGACCTTAAAAAAGCAAAAAAACACCCCAGAGCTAGGTGCTGGTGGCTCATACCTGTAATCCTAGCTACTCAGGAGACAGACATTTTAGGATCAGGGTAAGAAAATCCATGAGATATTTGTCTCCGATTAACCACCAAAAAGTTGGGAGTGGAGGTGTGGCTCCAGTGGTAGAGCACCAACCTTGAGTCAAAAAGCTAAAGAACAACAAGTTCAAGCCCCATTACCAACACACACACACACACACACACACACACACACACACACACACAC
>NW_012267343.1:6408050-6413601 GCF_000151885.1 Dipodomys ordii | reverse complement strand
CATAAAGAGAAACTGCTTACCTACAATGGAACAGAACAGCAAGTGAGTGGCAAAAAAAAAAATGTGTATTAGAATGTGTGCTTACCAAATTATCTTTCCAGAAGATGAAATAATGAGCTAGGCAAAGGAATTACTTAAACCAGCAGGTGTCACTAGTGGAATGTCTAAAGGATTATCACCATGAGAGGGAACATTGGTTTCCAAAAGAAGGTCTGAAATAAAGAAATAAGTACCATCAACACAAAACAATGGCAACAATGGCTTATATATAAGTTACAACCAAGTACCAAATGCATATCAACAATGTCATAGAACCTAAGATTGAAGGTCATCTTCATAGTGATCCTCGTTAGATAGTTGAATTCAGAATGCTGGCAAACTCACTGAGTTGAGATTTGTGTTACATATGAATGGATTTTTCAGAGTGACTCTCACAAGGCTGAAAGAAAAGCATGTAGCTGGCACAGTAATACACACATATACACATATAATATATATTTATATATACAAGAGAAGAAAACCAATTAAAAAGCAAAATAGTTTGTATATATATTATGATGATTATTCTATATTACTTAATATTTAATTTATAAGATATCAATAATTATATTTGTAATACATAATGTATATTATTTATATCACAATAAATATAAGCAAGCTTAAGTTGCCACCTCTAAGATAGAGGTTTTAGATTTAGACTTTCCTTAGTTTTCTTAAACCTCTATTGTCTATATACAAATGAGCACACCAAAAATCTAAAGATATTTGAAAGCAATGTTGAAAATAAAAGGAAGGACATAGAAAGATATGCTATAAAAATACTAACCTCAGAGATGCAAAAATCTGATAGAAGTGGACACAACATAATAAGCACCATTTGGGAGGAAAAACGATTATTAGTTAATGTTATAATGTTTAGTTCACTAGGGTGATAAATACTTTTTGTAAACAGCATCCTCATCTTTAAAAAAAAAAGGACAGAGTGCTGGGAAGGTGGCTCAAGTGGTAGAGTGCTTGCCTTGAATGCATGAGGCCCTTGGTTCGATTCTTCAGCACCACATAAGCAGAAAAAGCTGAAAGTGGCACTGTGGATCAAGTGGTAGAGTGCTATCCTTGAGCTGAATTGCAGAGGGACAGTGCCCAGTCCCAGAATTCAGGCCCCACAACAGACAAAAAAAGGGACAGAAATGTGTAGCATTTGACAGAAGTAGAAATTTGACAGAAGTGGAAATTGCTATTAGTTTGAAGCATTTTATATTGTTCTCACCATGTATGTTAACTCAAAGAAAGGAAGATGGAATGTAGAAGAGTCAATCAACAAGGTTAGTGATTAATTTAATGAATATAATATAATGTTTGCTTTCAAGGACTGTTCTAAGCACATCTGCACATATTTCCTGATTTAATTCCTCCACAACATAATGAGAAAAATATTCTCATAACTCCCAATGTGCAGATGCTTACATTGAAGCACATTCAATTGAACTGAGCTGTCTGTCTTTTCAGTGTCTAGAGACATAGTTATATACATACTTGAGATCTGAAAGAAATCTTCTAGATCCTTCTATTTTAAATGATGGGCCAACTACATACACTTACAGAATATGTATCCTTTGAACTATGTGGACATCATCTAAATATGAAATTAAAAAGAAAAACTTAACATAGTACAAAGATAGACGTCCGATAGGACATACTCTTTGACCACAGGGACAGTTAATAATAAGGTTATTAGTCAAAATATTGTATGAAATTAGGAATTTTTAAAACCTTAAGGATGGAAAGAAATAGAAAGAACAGAACATTGCAGTACACCTATTGGGCCAATTGTGAGGAAAACATCTTTTCTATTCAAGTAGTTTGCTCCCTTTCTGTTAATCTTGAGGGAATTATTTTTCTGAAGCATTCCTGCTTTGGCCAGGTGACTTGGCCTTTGCTAATTACATTTTAGTTACATCCTTTTTCCTGCTGCACATTAAGAAGACATCCTGTTAGAAGGTCCTTGGATTTTTAACTGCATGCTGTTAAATAAGTCCCACCCCTTTTGCCACCTGTGAACCTGAGTTCAGCCAATATTAGCAGAAGGGCGGAGCCTGCTGTATTAGGTATAAAAAGGGCAGCCTGCTTGATCTGTGTGCTTGCTTGCCAGATTTTTTTCACTGATGGGACACTCTTCTGTAGAAGTAATTCAGCCTTGCTGAATTCTTTTTGATTTGGTGTCTTTATTCCTATGTGATACCCCAACATCCCGAGCTATTGATAACACAATGGCAACACAAACGTATCAAAATTTGTAATCTGCCTAAAATAGTAACTAAAGAAATATTTCATGTTATCATATTGTAAACTCACTATGGCTGCAGATGAATAATGCAAGCATCCAACTTTACTATTTAGAAAATGCCAAGTGGAGAAAACAGAATTAATTCAGTTCAAGCAATGACATGGCCCCAACATAATAAAATCTAAACAAAGATTTAAAAACACTAATCAGTAATTAACTGAAAGAGATGTCACAAACACATAGTATCAGGGAGGAAAAGGAGATACAGCTATTTAGGCAACAGATACCAATAACAATCTGAGAATATCCTGACCAATTTTATATGAAAACTTGATAATAAAAATGAACTTTAAGTTTAGAGAATAATTTATTAAAACGTGACTCAACCAGGACTACAAAGCCTGAATTGATCTTCACCATTAAGGAAAAAAAGCATAAACATTTGAAATTCTTCCAAAAGCCATCTTTAGGACACGGGAGGAAGAAGAGCGAATAGAATACCAAAAGCACTAACATAAAGATAAAAAAAAAACTACATGTAGAATATGGACTAAAATAGACCTTCAAATTTTCCTCAGGAAGCTCCCTCCGTGTTGTTCTTTATCCCCGGTCTGCTTGCTGAGGGGAGAGTCAGAGCTCTAGCGTGAAGGGCAATGATCTTTTCCTTCAGAGGAGAGAATAGTGGTTATTTTAGGTTTTATGAGTCATGGACCTTCTGAAATCGCTAAACTCTTTATGGCAGTGGGGGAAAAAAGCAGCCTTAGATAATACATATGACTGAATGAGTTTGGCTACCTTCCAGGAAAACTTTTTATGCCAAACATGGTGGTGCACACCTGTACTATCGACATTTGTGTGGGGCAGATAGGAGCATTTCAAGTTGGAGTCCTATGTCTTTGAATTCAAGGCCAATCTCAGCTGTTTAGTCAGATCCTGTCTCAAAAAAGAATCTTAACTTTTTTTTATAGGAACAGGTACTGGGCTGGGTTTTGCCCTTGGGCTAGAGTTACTTTGCTTAGTCCGGTGTTAGGGCAATGCTTCTTAATATGGTATGCATCAGAAAAACCTGCAACCTTTACAAAACACGAATGCCTAGCTTCTGCTGCCAGGCACTCTGGTGTAACTGCTAGGGCATAGATACCAAGCATCATGATTTTTAAAGTTATTGAAGTTATTCTAATAACTGGCTTGTCCCACAGAAACATATCCCATGGGACCATGGGACAGCAGAAAGCAAAGAAGCCCAAGTAGTTTATTGACTGCAGGGCACAGGATCTTTATTGCCAAAATTGCATTGAATTGTGATGTCAGCAAGAAACAAACTTCTAGAGTGAAAAGCCTTTGGGATCTTCAGTAGTTTGATCTAGAAATTAAATTACCTTGACCAATGCAGTGACTGGTAACAGAGATGACAGTATTGCCACACACACACACACACACACACACACATAAATATGTGTTTTTTGGCTTTGTGGTTGGTCAAGATAGGAGATCAGTATCAGAGGCTGAGCAGATAAGGGCCATGCTATGTAACACCAGAGCATTTGGTATAGCATGTAATTATTGCCTGTGTTAATATTTTCAGCAGACCATTTGCTGAAATAGAGCCTTCTGGTCATGGTTGGACAGAATCAGAGGAGTGTGACTTGACTTCCATGATTGACAGGGTTAACAAGAAAGAGATGAACTTCATAACCAGTTTTCCAGTTTGGGTAGCTCAAATGAAAGGGGATTACAAAAAAAAGATTCCATCAAAATGTTTGAATCAAGATTTAGAAAACTTCATTACTTTCAGATCTCAACAATGAATGACAAGAAAGAAATCAGCTTCCCATAGCAAGAATCCAATAACTCTTCATCACAAATAGAAGCATGAGTAATTTCAGCCACTCATGAAGGGTTATTCTGAAAGGGCTCCCCTTTTCTTGAGCTTATTGTTCTGGTAAACCTCAAGACTGTGCTCAGTACCTGGGCATGGTGAACCAGACAGCCTGGTGAGGAGAAGGCAAAGGCATGTAGAAAATTGAAGAATCATGTCTGGGATATTATTGCTGGGTTTAGCCCCTGATTGATTGGAATCAAATAAGTCATAAACCTGTGATGTGTTTGAAGAACAACATTTGCCAGCACCAGGATCCTGATCCAAAACCCTGCAAGTGTTTGGCAACCCTTCAAACAACCTTTGGCCTAGAAACAGTCTCCAAAATATGAGTCGTTCCCAAAGGGCATTCCCCAACACCCACTTCAAACGTGACCAAGAGTTTAATGGGTGAAAAGAATCTCTGTGTTTGAAGCCCAAAGCCACAAAAAGCAATATTTGTGGAAGCCTTGTTCGGAGAACAGAATTTGGGTCTGTCCATGAACTTTCTCGTGTTCAGTAGAAGGCCTTCAGAAAATCTTCTCAATGGGGATTTCAACGTTGCTCTCCTCCAGTGAGGGTGGTGTGTCTCCTATTTGATCACATTCTGGATAGGTACTCAGAGCACAGGCATCCACATTCAAGGTTGAGGAGAAGAAGTTGGAGAAGGTTGATACATCACCCAGGAGCCATGGATCTCGAGATGGACAAAATGACTTGATGAAACTTGTCTTATTTTTCTTGAATATGGGAGAACAATAAAATAAATATTCAGTTAGCAGAGTTGAGATGATACAAAAGCAATGCAACTTGTTCTCTAAAGCATGCTTCCTTTTCATACTTGAGAAGCAACCCATTTCTCAGGTTTTTGTTTTTCTTTTGCAGTTAGGAATATCCAAAGAATATGGTTAGAAGGCTTATGAGTACTATTTCCAAGCTCAATCTGTAAAATCTCATGTGTGATCCTTCAGAAACTCCTTTTCCCATTTTCTGCAGGCGGATGCAACAAACTCAAAGGCCAAGAAGATGTTAGAATCATTACATAGAAGGGATAAAGGGCCTTTGAATGACAGCTTGCAGCAGTCTTAACCTATTGCCATTCTTCGTGGCTGATAAGAAGTAAATGTGTTCTGCTTTATGTTTAGGTTTTTGTTAAGATTTTTTATTATCTTTAAGAAGTGTATAAAGGGTTTTCAATTCAATATGCCAGTTTGTGTGTAAATGCATTTATTCTGACTCAAGACAGTAAAATCTAAAGGTTGGGAGCTTTAACAGTTGTACTTCTCTATTATTATTATTTTTTGGGTCCGTCGTGGGGCCTGAACTCTGGGCCTGGGTGCTGTCCCTCAGCTCTTCAGCTCAAGGCTAGCACTCTACCACTTGAGCCACAGCGCCACTTCTGGCTTTTT
>NW_012267343.1:6406271-6407124 GCF_000151885.1 Dipodomys ordii | reverse complement strand
GCCACTCCAGTTAATACAGTATGTGCTACTGTGCCTTTCAGGTATAGCAAGGTGACCAATCCTGAATGGAGAAGCTCTTTGTGGAAACTTGCTGTGTCCAAGACACCGGGATTAAAGTGTGCTCTTCATGAGGAGAGGTGTTGCTCCTGGTGTGACACTTGGTAGAACTTGGCTCCAGATACTTGGTCGCAGGAGGCAGTTGGATCCCACAGGAGCTGCACTGGCAGGTGTTCATTAGAAGCAAAATGAAATAGAAAATGAACACTGATATTTTCCATCTGATCTGAACCAGCCTACTACATTCGATGAGTGAGAGGACATTGGAACAGCCAGGATCCCTACACTGAAGAACTAATAAGACAGTTGTCAAGAATCTGAGGCAGCCCTGTAAGGTAAAACAGTGATTTCTTCATCTGCGGGGATGTAGGACTAGAGATGCGGGATATTCCCAATCGTCAGTCATCATGGGGAACACAAATGAATTAAAACATTGCAATGCACTTAATGTTTTGAATGTTTCTCATGCTTCCTGAAGAAATGAAGTTTCCAAAGACAAAAATAAAATTAGAATATGAAGAAGACAGAAGAGAAGAGAGCAAAAATAATGTTGTGTAGGGAGCATGAAATGTTCACTTATATAGGACCCCAAACCAGGTATTCACTGGGTACAAACGCCAGCAGCATCCAGAAATGAAGATTAATTGTTGGATACCCTGAACAAGATAAGGACATGAAAAAAAAGTTAAGGACTGATTGAATTTTTTCTTTCATGCATTTGTTTCTAACGCATTTATAAGATTATTTCTTTGTTGCTTTGTATGTCCCTCCCCCACAGTATAACCCCTGCTTTCAC
>NW_012267343.1:6349000-6398686 GCF_000151885.1 Dipodomys ordii | reverse complement strand
AGCTCAAGGCTAGCACTCTACCACTTGAGCCACAGCGCCACTTCTGGCTTTTTTCTTTTTGCTTATGTGGTGCTGAGGAATCGAACTCAGGGCCTCAGGCATAGCAAGCACTCTACCACTGAGCCACCTTCCCAGCCCCAATCTATTATTTAGCGTAGTGTGTTTTATTCTAACTCTGAGCTATAAAAGGAGTTGGGTTGAAGATCTCATAAACTGATTCCTTGAAAGTCAGGTAACCAAAAGAATGGTTAATATCTGAAAATCCAAAGCTGATAGAAGACTGAAATAAGCAAATATGGAACAGGGGAAAATAAGGGCAAAGTAACTGGTTTGGGTCACAGCCTGGAGAGGTGATTGTATTGCAACTGACATAGTTACAGTTAATAAAGGCAAAGAATTGGTGATGATTTTTCAAGGTACATATGTGGGCCAACTGAGATATAGATTCAAACAAAAACTTGGGTGGCTGTGCAGTCAGTGTTCCTGGAGGAAGAAAGAGAAATGGGCACATACACTGTTGTTGCATCTGCCAAAGTCCAAGAAACGAAGATGGATCTGGGAAGGCCATCCAGAAGGAAGCTGAAGAAGCCAGGGATAAGGAAATGATAGACAAGGGGTGTCCAAGGTACAGCCAGTGAGGAGGGCAAGTAAACATCAGCTGTAATCTTCTCCTAGGCCTTCTTGCCTCTCTCCTCTTTAACTGAAGGAAGGCAAAATAGAAGGGAGGTAATGGAATCTATAGTACGTTACTCAGGGTATGAGCGATTATGCTGTAACAACAAATGAGCAAAAAGCACCAATGATATAACAAAAGCTTAGTTTTTGCTCATGTCATGTTCCATTATGAGCTGACAGGAGTCTTTATCATAGTTTGTGCAAGCACACAGGCTGTTGGAGATAGGAGTAGACACAAACTTCCAAAAGACATTGCCATCGTACAAGTACCATGTTGAACAAAACTGTATGATAGCTGTTGTCTGGACTTCTTTTGCCCTCTCAATAGAGCGGTAATTGATGTTTGGGGCAGGAAGACAAATGTGACATCAGCATTTCCAAGGTTGCATCCCAAGAAACATGTGAATGTGTGCATGTATCCCAGATTAGAATATTTTCATTTTAATTGTTTTCCCCTGTAATGTATCTAATGAGTGACACAGTTTTGTCCATACTAGAAAACAAACAACTCAATATTTTGTGTTGTGGTTGTTGGTGTTTTCAATACCTTTTGAATGAATACAGGCCATACCAGACTCTCCCTGCTCACCCATCTTGTTTGATCTGTTTGGGTTTGTAATTCTGAAATCATCTTGCTTGAAAGCAAAATGACCACTAGAGGGCAGAAACTGCAATACAGCTTTTTTCTTTCTTCTTTTTTAAAATTTAACTACTGGCTAGTTTCATCTCCCTGGGTTGAACTCTGAAGGTTGGCATACAACAGGGAGTTCTGTTGGATTCTGGGAGTTATGGAAGCTGGCAGTTGCCAAGTTCTTTCACTGGCTTGAACACACCAGATTCACGTCTAGATCATATGCTTCTTTTCTTAGACTTTCCTGGTAATCCTCCATTTTTAAGTATAACGGAGAAGCAGCAGCTTCTCAGTGGTCTCAGAGAAGATCTTCTCCCCTTCCAGTCTGTTTGATCTTTATCCCTCAGGAGATGTGTCAGTCTTTGCTCAGCAAGTACAACCCCCATTCCCTTCATAAGGGCAGAGAAACATCACAATTTATGAGCAGGCCTTTAAGAAATGTCTTTATTTAGATGTCATTAGTTAAATGAACATGCCAATCTTAGGAGGTAAATGTAAACAAAAACATACCTCACAGTTAGGTATGGAAAATGAAAAGCTGAGTCAGCAGAGGGTAGATGAAAGGAATGGTCTATAATCAGAAATTCAGGGTCTGCCTTCCAACTCTCCCATTAATTGCTGATTTGGGGGGGGGTTGCTTATTTTCTGAGCTTCAGTTTTTCTATCTGTACAATGACAGCAAAGATGCCTACAGTTCACGTTTGAAGTAAATGAGGTATGCACACGACTAGGTGCACTACAGATCCTAAACGCTCATCTGAAGATAAAGAGAGAATGTAGTCATAATATTCAATGTATGTATGTGAAAATGGCACCAGGAAAATTGAAGGGATGGATGGAGTTGAGAGAGAGGAGGGAGAATGCTGAAAGGGCTGGGCTTTATCGATGTGTTCTACTTCATCAACTGACGTGCTGAGTTGAAACCCCTTTGTACAAGTACTTACAGAATACTTTAAAAGCAAATGCAAATCACCTTAATAATATCATGTATAATGTAGAAAACAAATTAAATAAAACAAGCAGAGTATGCTAAATTAAAAAATATCATCTGACAGTGATGCTTATAAATGGTACTTTGAAGCATATGGAATCCCAGTACCCTTGCACCAGATGGTGAACTTGGTTCTGTCACTAACTCACATTGAACCTTAGTCTTTCACTTGGAAACTTACAGTGCGATGAGCGTTGTATTAGTATTGAAGAGAGGTGAGAGAGGATCTGAATTGGTAGCTACTGTGATGATTATCCCCTACCAGGCACTTTTCTAAATGCCTATTGTTATCTACTCTGAAGAATCATCACCAGACACTAAAACATACATTATTATCTTCTTTCTACAGACCCAGAAACTGAGAGCTAGAGAGTTTAAACAACTTTCCCAAGAACAGCAGACTGTGAAAACCAGTTGAAATCCAGACTGTGTCTGGTTTCTGACAGGATTCTTTCTTGAATCTCTTGTCTCATTTGGACCCTTAGCTGTGGCATAGAAGTGTGGATCCCTGCTTATTATCAGAGCTACCAGAACCACTGAAGACCTTTTCCTCAGATGAGATGTTTGTTCTGCGGCCCCTCCCTGAAGCTTACAGGGCATATATTCTTTTGCCCCTCTTCTTTCCTGTTGTAGGTGCCCTGGCTGAAAACGCCCACTAGATGGTGCTGATTTCCTAGCTTTGGTTTGCTTTGGCATTTGCGTGCGAATTAAAATTTTACCTTCCACATCCACAGACCTAAATCTCGACATAAATCCCAGCTTGTGAAAATCATATACTTGTAAAGGTTAAAAGAAAATGCAAGTCAAACTCTAGAGGCATAGTTATCTTGCTTAAACATGCAGACCAGCACTCATAAATTCACCAGCCCAGACCCGGCTCCGGCCACGAGCAATTGCGGCACTGTGTATGTCTCTGTTGAGGGGAGAGTTGAAAATGATAAGCAGCTTTTCCTCTGAGTGCACATATTCATGGGCTTGCAAAGCCCACCAGCTCGGCTTCACTTCTGCTTGCTGCTCAGTGACAGGAGACACAGAATACCAACACACAGGGTCACAGCTGATGTAAAGCATACAACTCAGTATGTTTGATGATTCTCTGATTACAGATTCCTCCCCTCAGAGCCTGTCCCAAGTATCTATGATAGCATCATTGGGTTCAACCATTAATTAGAGTGACAACAACCATATCCAAACTCTGCATAGCCTTTTCTACTTTACAAATCATGTCCCCTTCTGTTATTTTGCTCAAACACTGGGAAGAACAGGGCCAAGGTTATTCACTTCAGTTTTCAGAGGAGAAATGGCATCTCAACAGAGTAAGTGTTTCCCTAGGGGTTGACAAGCTATTCAACTGACATGTGAAGGCAGAGCATCAGGTGCAGTGGAGCACACTTGCAATCCCAGCTACTTGAGCAGCTGTGGCAGAAGGAAGCCTAGTCAACAATAATGAGGTTCTCATCTTGACAAAAAAAAAAAAAGGCCAGAGATTGAACCCAAGGCTTCTGGTTGTAAGTATCAAGTTGTTGTCAGTACACGAGAGAAACAATACATTGATAAGGACAAGTATACTCCCCAAATATCTCTTTCTTCTTCTTGGCCTCTGAATATAAGTCTACAAAATCCTAAATGCTTGGAGAGAGACAAGAAATCTGCCTCTCTCCCTCCCTTTGTTCTTCCCTCCATGCTAATGCCTAGCCCAGTGGGGGCCCACAGAAGAGCCCCTGTCTGGGTCCCCTGCCACTACCAGGTACCAGAGCTGGAAGAGACCCCTGCAACTATTTCATCTAAGCACCCTCTCCTTTTCTACATCTAAGGAAACCACACCAGCCAGGAGTGGAAACATTCCCATAGTTGATGCCACAGGGTCATCTCCAATGACCTACTTTTCATGAAAGCAGTCCATCCCGATGTCCTTTAGTTCAGAAACTGTGCTCCTGCCTACAGCATTTTCTCTAAAATAACATCTAATTTAAGTTCCTCATTAGTGCCCTTATTTCCAACCCCTGCTTAAACACATACAACAACTATGGGAGTCTTTGAACTTGGTGCTGTGAACACTCAGCAGAGCTGAACACTTTTAGGTCCAAAAGGTCTAGCTCTAAGCTACGGCACCAGACAGTTTCGCCTGTAATGGACCATTCATTTGCTCTTTCTCTCTTAGCCCTTATGTGTCTCATATACACCTTTGTCATTGAAGTGATCTCGTTGTGTTCACAGTCTTCTTTCTCCCTGCCTGATTCCTTCATGTAGATCAATGTCCTCTGCATAAAGAACTACATCTTAGCATCTTGGTGACTTCAGACACTAATATAGTTTTTGGCAAAGAGTAGATGATCAATAATGAATTGATGAACTGAATTTGAATTTGAATATGTTGAATTAGTCCTGCACATTAAGAAACACCTCCTTGGGCATTTATCATTAGGATTTAGCATCCATACTGACATGTAAACAGCCACGGATATTTAAGGACTGAGATATGTTTCAGGTCTAACGAGCACTCTCTTCCTTCTGTCCCCGATGTCTGTATAGTCTTGCAGGTTAGATGAGGGCAGATGAATCAAGGATTCAACTACACAGCAATGGTTAATTTAGAAAGATTTATTAACCTCCTTCCAGGTGGGAAAGTAAACAATCAAGAGCTCTAAGGACTATGAATTTCCTATAGATAGAAACGAACCAGACACCACCACCTGGAGGAGGGTGGTTGAGCCAGGGCTGGATTTGGAGAGATGGGGGAGTCCTTCAGGAAGGAAGGCACGTTGTGTGTTTGGAGTTGTGATGATAAGAAAGTCTGCCTTGTCCTATGGTGTGGTGTGTGTGTGTGTGTGTGTGTGTGTGTGTGTGAAGTACTTCACTTTCAGAGGCAGAAGGGACTTTAATAGCTAGATGTTGGTGGCTCACAATTGTAAAATTGTAGCTAAGAGAGGCCAGGATCTGAGGATCTCAGTTCATGAGCCACCCCAAGTAAGAACGTTTGTGAGACTCTTATGCCTAATTAACCACCAAGAAGCTGGAAGTGAAGTGCTCTTAATAGCAGAGCAACAGAGCTGAGAGACAGTGCCCAGGCTCTGAGTTCAAGCTCCAGTACTGGCCCACAGGCCTGTTTGTGTGTGTGTGTGTGTGTGCACGCGTGCGCGTGTACACGTGTGCAGACACACATACACACATTCACAAGGACTTGAAGATCTTTTACTTCGTTCTTCATTTTGTTCTTGCAGAGACCGAGACACAGGCAGGAGGGGAGGTGAACTGGCCAGGGTCTCCCAGTGATTGAGGGACAGAGCAGGCAGGAGAGCCCAGGCCTTCTGATTTACAGCCCAATGCTCTTTTCACCACATTTCTTGAAGAATCGGCTGTGCACCTGGTGATTCTTTTTTCCTTCAGATTCCAGCCACTACTCCGTTTTGTCTGCATGGCAGGCAGGCAGCCAAGAGCCTTGAACTTCATGTTACTATGTTACCCTCTGCAGAGGGGGATATTAAAGTATCCACTTGGGGGATGGGTCATGGGGTTCCATCAATAAATGTTTGTGAATTGCTCTGAGCTATTCGGGCCAGAAGGACTCCAGAAATGGGAGACCCTAGTGGCTGTGGTGGTGGTATCTGAGCCTTTTTTTGAGGTCTTGCCTTTACTCTGCAGAATTAAAGCGATGGCTTAAGTGATAAACTATTCCTTATGAGCTGTATTTGTGTTGTGAGCACAGCATGAGTTCCCTGCACGCTTCCTCTCGCACAACCACAGCTATGCACCAATCCTCCTGGGTTCAGAGATGGAACTCTGGTTAAATGCATGGAATTTATTCTTAGTCCTTTTCTTAATTACGACTTTATTTTTATTTCTCTGGCGTTCTCTATGGGGCGGGGCGTGGGGGGAGGGGAGGGAAGAGAGAGGCAAAGGCAGGAGGGAGGCAGGGAAATACGTTATAGTTTCAAGGCTTTTGTCTTATTTTCTTTCTGGACTGCCAGCTATCAGCAAAGTGGAGAGATTTAATGGATCTTGCAGAGAAACAAACCTCCTTCCAATAAAGCCAGGGCTCGGAAGACATGTAATGAATACAATAAAAACAGAACCTGAGTTGAGGGCAATTGTGATTTGACTAATAAATCCCCTAGGCTGATAGACAAAGACTGAACCTTTTATCCATCGTTTAATTTAATAAACAAAGAGGGTGGACGTTGGGGTAAGAGGGCTATGTAGTCATGCCATGGTGTTTCAGCAAATTGCTATGTAATAACCAACTTCACTGTACTCCAGGCTATTTATGCAGACTTCCCTCCTGTGTCCAATCTGGCATGTGCAAACACTGAAGAAAACTCCATGCACTCTCCTGGGTCCCTTGGTCAACTCTCTCAGGTCACAAAATGTCCTGTGGATGTTTACACCAACGTCTTATCTCAGTGAGCATCGGCTCAAGACAGGAGGCTCCTTTAATGCATGGAAGTACTTTACACGTGGTCATGGCCTGGTTATTTTTCTTCCTCTATCTTCTCCTCCTTCTTCTACATCAACAGCATCTTTTCCCTTGTCTGTTTCCATTCGTTTTCTTTTCTTTTTTTTTCCCCATTGTGATCATTATACTTCATGCTCTAGGGTTCTTTGTAGTTAGTTCACTGAGGGAGGGAGAGAAAAGAAGATGGATTTGGGAGATAAAACAGATCAAAATTGGTGTAGGAAATCCAGAACAGATTTCGGGCATACACAAAATAGGGGAAATAATCCATTGTTCACCAGTGTTTTAGGAAGATAAGCTGAGAGATTGGACAGGAACATCCAGTGAAATCTAGGATTATAAAAAAAAAAAAGCATTTGACACATGTAAGTGTCAGCCTAATAGCATCTTTTCTCATAGCTTAGCATCCTTTTCTAGGCCTCACTAGGCCCAATGAATACAGGCAGTTAATAATTGGCCTCCATCCTCTTCACCTTGAGATGATGTTCCTTTGGGGCAATTACAACCATATAAGGAAACAAGATCCCCTTAAAATGACCTGCGTGTCTGGGTAACTGCGTTCCACTTATCTGCCACTTGGACAGCAGCCATCATTCCCAGCCCACCATGATGAAGCCCCTGGTCCACATGTTCCAGGTGTCTGCCTCCTAGCCTGGTAGGTTGAATAGGTCAGCTCAGACAATAGCAGACTTCTCGCTTGTGAGAAGGGGTCTTGCTGGTCCCTTTGCAGGCAAGATTCCTTTCCTTTGTTCTTTGTGCCTGGATGTCTGTGTGGTTTTCCGATAAAGTCTAACAGTGAGTTTCTGGATGTTCCTTGGCTCATGGATCGGATCACAGAGACTAGTGGTTCTGTTTCACACAGGCATATTTATGGAACAGGCTAACAGAGCCACTGTTGAGGTACCATTCCCCTACATGCTTTCTTTGACCCTTTCCATTTTTAGCACTCTTCCTTTATAGGACTTTTACATCATTTATCCAAAGACAGAGTTAACCCAGAGAACTGGGTTAGAGTACCCTTGGCTGATTAACTAGATCTGTGGCCTAGAGAGACAGAAATGTCTGTCTAAGCTCTACTTTCCATTCTCACACACAAAAACTAGGGATAGAAAACAGCTACCATATACCTTTTTGATAAGAAGCTATATTAAGCACCTCAATTAATAGGCAGTGCACAGTAAAGTTGGTGGTTATTACTCTTTTCCAAGAACAGTTCCAAGACGGTAGCTGTTTAGGTCGACGGGATTGCAATGAACAGGAAGACGAGGTGAGCCAGCTAAAGCTGTGCTCTGCTCTGACTACATCGGGTGCCTCTCTTCTCCCTTAGAACCCAGTAGTCAGGCACGCACCCCTTAGATTCCGCTCAGATGTCACCTGCTCCTCCACGAGGCCTTGTCAATTCCACCTCCATCATCTTGGGAGTGGCTTCCTTTTGCTCTGAGAAGTTGAAGTACTGGACGTCCCTTTCCTTTGTCAAGCTGAAAACTGTCTAGCTAGTCACAGATACCCATTGTTGGGGATGAATCAGGGCACAAGCGATGGCTTTCCTCTTTTAACCTATCTCCCAACACAAGCTCATTCGTTTAGTGTTTAGGAACTTTTTTGTTTTTAATGGGCAAATGAATGACCTTGCAGATGCAACTGAAGTGCTTTCGTGTCATGCTTTGCACGGGCTGCACGGGAGTCTTTGTGCGAGAGGTGTCATGAGCAATGGGATAGAAGGAGCTTTGGAAAGTGAGGTTGCCTCCTCCAGGCACAATGAGATATTTTAGATGGAAGTGTTATACTTACTTGATTCTCCCTTCCTGAAGGAAGTAAGTCCATTGATTTGCACCGTGTGCAGTTAACTTTCTGAATGGTAACTGGATTGACTAAGGAAACAAAAGAAGTGTTTGCCTGGACCCTGAATTACTTACCCAAGTTGTCAAAGTAACTCACTGTTCTTCATGCTGTCAAGGAACAGGCTGAGGAAAAAAAATAACCCAATAACAGCAGTATCTTAAATGCCCAGCAACTGAATGTGTAAAGCAGTTTTATTGTCCTGGTCATAAATAGCTTTCACAAAGTTGGAGTGCTTACTTGAACCCTACTTGAACTAGCTGGTTGCTAGTGTGTTCACTACTCAGAGAAGAATTTCTTAAAGGCTTTGGGTTGCTCCCACTTCTTGTCATGGCAAGAGCCAAATTTTATGTCTGTTTATTACTTTGTAGCCCAGCTGGAACCCAGAAGGATGGAGCTGTTGCGACCATGGAAAATAACACAAATGCACACAGACACCAAAATGAAGCCAGAGATCTTCTAGAGGCTTAGATAAACATTGAGTCTCATAAATAAAATACGTTATCAGACCACACAAAATACTTCCTACCCAGTCTCCTCTTTGGAAGTCATACTTCAAGTAACTACTTCTTTTCATTTGCTTGCATTCAAGCCATTAAGACATATTTTTGAGTACCTATTGGGTAACCAACCTCACGCTATCTGTCCCAAGAGACAGGGTGGTATGGTCTCTTACTTCTTCAACAAAATTGTAAATGTGAACGTGGAGACAAAAGGCACAGATTTAGATTGATCAGTCAAGCACACAAGTGATGGATGTCTGTTAACACAATGCAAAGATATCTGTGTCTCTGTTGCTACTACAAAAATCAGTATTTATTCATTCTTTTCATTGAAAAAACAAACAGCTATGCACAGTACAAGTGGACTAGCTACTATGTAAAATAGTGAAATTATTATGAATAAGCCATCAAATTGGCTTGTTAATTTGCTTACTGAACAGCTGATGAATGTTGAGAAGGAATGCACTGTTTCACGGGACGCTGGGAAATGAAGGAAATGCAGACTCTTCCCTCTGGGGGTTAGGTACCTTGTACTTATAATGTGCTGGGGTGGGGGAGACGAGGGATTCACTGGTCTCTAATATCCTTTCAGCCAAGATAAGCTAAGCAACGGGTTGTAGAATTTTGTGGTCCATTCACTAAGTGTCAAGATAAGAAGATGAATGGTAATTTATACAAATGGGATAAGTCATTGCACTTCAAAATGAGGGCTCTGGAGGAGAATTCATTGAGAACCTCAAATCATATCATATGCACTTTACACATCCCTTTAAGAATACTGATTCTACTCAGCTCCTTAAATGTGTGTGTGTGTGTGTGTGTGCGTGCGCACGTGTGTGTGTGTGTGTGTGTGTGTGTGTGTGTGTGTGTGATGTATTGAGAAACAAAAGTGGCTCAAAGACACATAGGTGAGGTGCTGAAGTGGTGAAAAACCCAGTTCTTTCCAAATTCTTGCTCAAAACCAGTAAGAATTTACATTAATTTGTGGCACATAGTAGAGTTTTACATAGACATTACAGAGTTTCCATACACTCCTTCAAACCAGGACACAGGTGGGATGAAGTTGATGAAACATTTGTTGAGGTACTCTCATCAGTTCAATCCACACAACCAATAACGCAGATTATGCATAATTGGCAATGAGGCGTAGCTTCTGAGAGGCCCCAAATTTCCCATAAAGTTAGCTGGAGATCTGAAAAAATTCCATGGCATTTGTCAAGCAATATTTTGTTCTACAACCCAGGGTACCATATGTGGTGCTTAGCATTGCTTTAGCCAGAACAGCGACTCAGTGATTGAAGAATGAGTATTGAACCTCTCTCATAAGATTTTCTCCTCAATCATCCTTATTACCAATGTAAGAGAACTAAAGAAGCAAATATGGAGGTAGATGGAAGTGTGTCATATTATACAGAAGGGACTCTACGCAATACGAAAAGATAAAACCTAAGTCATGCATAAGGGCAAGGAAGAGATGCAATAGGAAAACAAATCTTAAATGCCTGCCAATGTCAACCTAAGGCATGGGTTTATTCTGTTATTATAACTAGTGGAGTATTTCCTGAGCATGACTGCAGCAGGGAAGAGCCTCTACATGGAAAGAGGTTGAGGGGCTAGACCAAAATAAAATCGCATCCACAAATCTTTGTTTTCCATTTTTACTTAAAACAATGGCTCGTATCAAGAAGTGCCAGGTGTCTATTGGAAAACCTGAGCTACTCTGAGCTAGTCCAAGATGCAAATCTTTATCCATTGTATGGATGGAGAAGCACGTGTGTGTGTGTGTGTGTGTGTGTGTGTAATTTCATGATGGATTAACCTTTTTGGACTGTAGCCATACCATAGAGGGTTTTCTAATCTATTTTGAGTTCTAATTGATTACAGCATTTGGAAAAATGTACAGCAAATTGCTCTGTTAATCAGGTAAATCATACTGATGTCATAGATGCTAAATATATGTCTTTGCAGTAATACCATTTGCACGGCTGGAGCAAAGACTGCTGTCCGTGTTTCCCCTTGACAGCCACCGCCTTTTCAGAAGGAGAGTGTGGCTTATCTCAAGGAACACTTTGTGGTTTATCTAGGGCTGGGTTCCTGGGTCATTCTTCCCACATCTAAAGAAAGGGAATTAGAGAGGCCAAGATTGCTTTTTTATAGACATACTCAGAGCAGTGGGAGAGAGAGAGGCCTTGCCACGAGGACAAGGAAGAAGGGAAAGATAGTGAAGGAGATGGTTTTCTGCCACCAGTGTCTTTTGACTGTCAGAGGATGAAGAAGAGAACATTGCTGAAATACAGATGACAGTGTAGAAGAAGAGCAAGGAACATATAACTCTCTGAATGAGTTCAGAGATGGAAAAGAATGTCTACAAGATCAGATAGCTGGTTTTAGAACTAAGAATAAAAGTCAGCCATCTTGATTGTGCATGCAAAGATCTTTGCACTTGTTTGAAAATATTGTTTTCTTGTTCTTTTTCACCTTCTCCACTCACCGTTACCCCTATGTTTGTAGTTACTCTTTATGTTTTCTACATGTCAAGTGTAATACACTCTCATATTTTTATAATCGTGTAAGGTTAAAATTACTTCTATTCTCCCTTTGTAAAATGAGGAAGTGAAAACTCAAAGTTGAAATAATTGGCCAAGTAATCAAAGGTCTAGCTATAACAGGAATTCAAAACTTGGACTATCATACAAATATGTTCATATACTTAATGATCCTGTCAGACATCATCATCAATTTTCCAACACATTTTTACAGCATTACAAACAAATTTTCCATATAGTTATAAACTACACACATCATATTTTAATACTTCACAAAGATGCTGAGAGACCTAGACGATCATTTCTTGGAGCTGAAATAGAGGTATTTTGTGAAAGGCTACATGGCTAATTTATAGAATCACCACAGAACCCATGGATCATTCTGAAAGATGGCATCTAATAACAAAGATAAAAGATAATACTCAGCTATCTTGATCCTAACAAAGTTCTGTCTTTTCTGGCTCTCACTTAGCATATTTATATCATAAATTTGTGGAGTCTCCTATCACATGCTGTTGCCTAAATTTTAATAGCAATAAAAATACCAATAACAATAACAAAAATTGCATAGTGAGCAAATACAAGTTTTCTTAGAAGAGCTTCTAAGACCACTTAAAGGTGACTGAAATTTTTTTTTAAGTAGGAGATTAAAAAGTAGGGGCGCAAAAGCTCAACTGCAGGTCAGTTTTGAAAAATTATCATGGTTTGGGTGGTGCCCCATTAGGCCTACATCAAAAGCAGAACAGTGATGCAATCGGCTGTTTGTATACAGATGTTGGCCTCCAAATCCCCACATGGGAACATCTGCTGGGGACATCCACTCAACAAATAAGCAGGCGATTAGGTAGCACATGTATCAGTGCCAAGAACAGGGGACCACCAGCAGTGGGAAGACTGCAGGAGGTGGAGAGGGTCATGCTGGTCATGCTGGGAAAGATGCTCTCATGTGCGTGCAAAGGTCAGCAAATCAGAGGCAGGAGAAGGGGGAGAGGATTAGGAACGCAGTACATTTGCTGCTTGTTTTGAGGACTAGTTTCATGATTCTTGGTCTGGCCTACATGTTATAATTACCTAGAGACTTAAATACCTGTTTCACATCCTTCAAAACAATTTAATCATAGTCTCTGGGGTTTGAGGGATTGTCACTAGTGTCATTTTAATGTTTCCCAGGTAACGTTGGTCTGGAAATCTCTGAAATTAACCACTCATGTTGGTGACAGATGTAGTAGTTATTATAAAGCTGTCATCTTTATCTTACTATGTTCCTCTTTGACACAACTCCAACTATGTATTTTGAGTTTTTAAAATCCTAATTTCAGTGGTGTAGGATTCAACCAAGGTCTTACGCTCTGAAACAAATAAGAACTACTTCTACCTCTCCTACTAGAAAACCTTAGAGAAGTAGACTTTCTCTTCAGGACATTCCTTACATGATCTATTTTCTTACAGAGTTGTTTATGGAAAAGTAAAACGTGATTATTTGTAGGCAAGCGCTTAAAACATGAGTGGGTCCTAACAGATGCTTAATAAATGTTGATTGACTTTCAGTCTGATTTACAAAGCAGATGAAAGAGAGACAGAGCACAGAGTGAGAAGAAGAAAAGGAAGCAAGATAAAGGAAGAAATAAAGGAAAGATGGAAGGAAAGTAAAGAGCAAGGGAGAGAGGGAGGGAAAGAAGAGAGAGAGAAAAGAGAGCCTGTCGTGGGAGAGAAATCTTGGGTCTTGTCCTTATGGATGGGCTCTACATTAGATTCCACAGCTAATCTAGTCTAAATTTTGAAGCCATTATGTACTAAATATTTCCAAGCTGATGTGTTTCTTTTTACTGTCATCACTACAATTCAGATTCTCACTATATCTTAGCTGAACACTTGCAGTAGAGAAGAGCTGACTTGCACATTTCCAGGCAGATAGCCTTAGATCAGTTTTGTCCACCACAGACAGAGGAATTCACAATGAACAAGACTCACTTGTCACTTCTGAGCTCAATATTTTCCAGATTACTTATACTGTTGTCCATAGGAAATAGCTCAGGTTCTTCTGAGTCTCGGGGAAGACCCTCTATGATCTTCTTCATGCTGACTATCCATATTAGTATTTTTGGTACAGCTCCTTCTGTCTAACCTGCTACTATCATAACCAAGTCCATAATCCTGAAATTTCAACTCATGCACATTTTCCTCTGCATGTATTCAGCTCCTTTACATACCACACACCTTTGCTACACGGCGCTATCTGTTCTTCAGACCTTTATCCTTCACCTAACTCTCATCTACTGATTTGTTAAAATTCAGTTCATTTACTACCTTCTGCAAGAAGGCTTTCCTAATTTTCTTTGTGTTAGTTTACATTCGCTTATGAGTTCTTCTGTGACAAAGGCCTTCTCTGGTCGTGTGTGTGTGTGTGTGTGTGTGTGTGTGTGTGTGTCTGTGTGTCTGTGTGTGTGTCTGTGTGTGTGTCTGTGTGTGTGTCTGTGTGTCTGTGTCTGTGTCTGTGTATCTGTGTCTGTGTGTCTGTGTCTGTATATGCAGATACAGAAGACTTATAAGCATTCTTTGACCCACAATAGATGCTTAATTATCTGAACCATTACCATGAGCTTTGTTCCCAAGGAAGAGATTGCTCACTCACAATACTTGCTCTTGTATTTACTCACATGGGAAGGTCATCACTGTGCTCAAGGATCTGTGCTCAGATACTACTTGCTCATTAGTTCCTGACTAAGGTCAAGGTCCTCAAGGCAGTCGGTTGGGAAACTATTGAAGAAGAAATGGAGCTTTGCAGGCATAGATCTCAGCCCGATTTCTTGCCTCATAACCAAACTAGCTCTGAGTAATGCCTTTGTGATCCTAACCACATCCTCTTTAAGCATTGCCAAAAACAAGAGGCCAGAGATAAACCATAGCTCCAGCTCCAAGACTTTGGGGAAGGTGACTCGCTTGCTGGGTCAAGGCCATATTTAAGGAAGGCTCCTTCAGTTCCCTTGAGTCCTGAACTAGACTATGTCCTTATAAAAAATGGACTGTCAACAGCAAGTCAGAAAATATTAATGAGGTGGGCAAGATATTTCCCTCCAAAGGGGGAAGATTGCAAAAATTGCTGAAGAGGGTGATATTCCTGAAGAATTTTCCCTGATTTTTTTTCAAACATAGTTACAGCCAGTTCCCAAGTACACTGGAAATACTTAAATTCTGTATTTGATTTCACAAAATGAAGCACATTTTGAACTGAAAGGGATGTTAGAGATGGTCTGGGTTAATCCCAGTTCTTTTGTTTTTCCAAAGGGATTTAGGGGGTTTTGATTTTGCTGGCTGCCCAATATTCAAAGCCCTCTTCTCAATCCGAGCTCTTATGTCCTTTTGGGGAATCTGTGGTAAATAGAATTCTAAGATGGGCCCTAACATTTCTGCTCCACAATCCATATTCCCTGCTTAGTAGAAATAGAAGCAGTAGACTATTACTGAATACTATTCTCATCATCAAACTGCTAATAAGTCAACTTTGGGTCTGGTTGAATCTGAACAGCTTTTCAAAGAAGATAAATGTTAGGTAGAGCCTTTCTGCCTGGCCTCTAGAATAAAGAAACCTGTCATATTCTCAGAGAAGAGATCATATAGCCTAAACCTGAAGTACCTCTGAAACTTACAACGAACTTAATTCCATCAACAACTGCAGGATTTTAGAAGATGACTCTGAATATCAGGAGAGATCACGAGCTGGTTGACACTTGGGTTTCAGTGTTTTAAGAATTTGTGTCTGGGCTTCTCACCTGTAAGACATTAAAATTAAATCAAATCTTTTATTGCTGTGTTGGTATTGGTACTGTGGTTTGAAATCAGAGTCTTGTGCTTTCCAGACTGGCACTCTACTGCTTGAACCACACATCCAGCTCTACTGTTTTTGGTAGTTCTGCTGATTGATGTTTTCATTGACATTTAGCTCCAGAGCTGTGGTGACCATTTTGCCACCATGCGGAGCTTGGAAATGAAATCAACATAGAAGAGAACAGAATTGAGCAATGGAAAAACAATCCAAACAAACATATTTTTTGACATATTTGGAATCCTGGATAAATCCTGTGTCTAGAAGATAAATTATATAAAGGTTCCAGTTTCCTAAATTCCCATATTGATTTAGGATTATTTAAAACAAGATTCCCCCCCCCAGGCAATAGAAAAAAATCTAGTGCAAGGAATAACTTCAAGCTAAAGAAGGAATGTGTTGACCCAATCATCTGACTAGTATGTGGCAAATATGACAGTAATAGAGCCACGTCTCCTGACACTCAGTCAGAAGGACTCAATGTTTCTTATTGTTCATCTGAATACCCACCCTGGGAGCCAGAATATACAATTTCCCAAGAGGAGAACCCAATGATTTAAAAAATAGTGATGACTACAGTTCCATTTGTGTCTACTGCATACCAGCGTCTTTATTGTAAAATTCATATACACTTTGAAATTTAAATAACCACAAACCTTGTGAATTTTGTACCATAATATCAAATATCACCTCTTTCAAAGATGACAACAAAGAAGCTTGAATATATATATATATATATATATATACTATATATATAGTTTGTTTGTTTATTTGGTTGTTTGTTTTCTAACTTGAGCAAGATCACCTAGCTAGCTAATGAAGAAGTCAGGATTTAATCTTTACCTGTCTGGCTCCAAAGTCTATACTCTTAACTATTGCATTACTTGTTGCTAGGATTAAAGAGAATCAAAACAAAACCAGAGGACATTTCTTTGTTACTTCAGATTTATTTCAAGAGTCTGTCATTAAAGGAATCTTATTTTGATTAATTCAGATCCACAAAGACTGCTTTATACTTCTCAACCAATCAGCAATCAGATGCTTGAAGAACTCTTTAATTCATAATATTAGAATATTAAATTGTCTTTCCCTATTCTATTTTTGAAAGTGTATAGGAAATATATTTTCAAGTAAAATATATATCTTTGGGGGACCATGACTAATTCACAGCTGAGATTTTTGCATTGGTGCCTCATCCCTGTAATCCTAGCTTCTTAAGAGACTGAAATCTGAGGATTGAGGTTCAAAGCCAGTATCAACAGGACTGGCTCTTGTCTTCATTTAACCATCAAAAAAGCCAGAAGTGTAACTTTAGCTCAAGTGCTAGAGTTCTAACCTTGACCAAAAAATGTTAAGGGACAGCTTCCAGGCTGTGAGTTCAAGGCCACGTTCTGGCACCAAAAAAAAAAAAATCTAATGTTCCCCCCCAATTTCCTTTATGATCACTAGGAAATCACTTCTATTCTTGACCTGTTTTCTGGTTTATAAAATGAAAGAATTTCCCTTAAAATAGACAATTTTTTTAAAGTGAAAAAACATATTCTTTTCTCAAGACCTTTTGATGGGACTCAAATATTTCAGATACTTCACTGGAAGCATTCCTGAGATTTCAGGCCACTGAAATGCCACATGGTAGACTGGTTAAGTACTTGTTAAGGATAGAAGACATTGCATATGGCATCTTGATGGGTTATGAACTATGAATAAATCATGAGTGAATAGAGCACTAAAAAAGTTGATTAAAGTTGCTAAGGATGGGTATATAAACCCAGATCTGCCAAAGGTCCAAAATTTGCCTACCCAACTCAAGTCTAATTGCTTCCCACCCAGCTTCCATCCTATCAGAGTCTTCTCAAGTTTGAATTTTATAAGCAATCTGAAGCATTTTCTGTATCAGGAAAAACTACAAATTAAAATGAAGTAAGTAACATTAGTTTCCAAAGACAACTAAACAACAGCAGCTAAAGGACAAGGGGATAACATTCTATCAAATCTTCATTTGGCTTCCATTTTTCCTTTGAACAACAACAGTAACTTTTAAAACATTAAATGCACTTTACTTTAGAACCAGTGTAAGCTTACAGACAAATAGGGAGCATAGAACACTGAATTCATGTATACCCTGTACACATTTCTCTTATGATTAACATCTTACAATTATATTATTATTACCTAAAATCAACTCTTCACTCAAATTTGCCTTAATTTTTACTGAATCTGACCTTTTGCTTTTCTAGAAACCCATCTAAGACATCATACTCCAGCTAATCATTATACTTGCTTAAGTTTCTTCTGCTTATGACAGAGACTCAGATTTTTCTAAGAAGTTTTCTATAAAAACAGACAAGGGCCTCAGATTTAAAATATACTTAGAACTTAAAAAAATAAATCCCCCAACAACAAATCCTCAAAGAAACAACTGTCCCATTAATAAGTGGGCTAAAGACTTAAAGAGGGACTTCTCTGAAGAGGAAATAAGAATGGCCAATAGACATATGAAGAAATGCTCAACTTCTCATCATCTCTATTGCTTGATGAGTATTTTGTAGAATGTCCTGGAATTGTGATTGGCTGATATTTTTCTCATAATTATACTGGTATGAGTGCAGGAGATATCATCATCATTTCTACTTCCTCTGACTTTCTCCTTCTCAATGTAGAAGATCTATTTGAGCTGTAGTTTTTCATAGCTAGAAAATAGCCCCATTTAGCCAACAGGGGACTGTGCTAATCTGGAGCTTATAAGAAATTACTGGGGCATCTGATGAGAAAAGTTTTTCTTTTGTGGACCATTGTTTCTGTTGCCTTATTTGATATGTTAGAGCTAACTCCTCAGAAGATCACACTTTAAATCTGTTGAAGAACCAGTGGTTTTAAGATGAGTTGTATTATAATATCATACCATCTTTCCATATTTAACTCATTAATTTCACATTATGCCCACTCTGTTTTATCCATGACAAAATTTTAGTTTGCTTTTTAAGGTTGAATAATTTCTCTGTGTGTGCACGTGCGCATATACACGCAGGTGCATGTGCATGTGTGTATGTGTATAAATTTATTAGTTCATTCATCTGGAGATGATCACTTAGTCTTGTTATCATCAGCACCACCGCTTAACAAATGAAGGAACTGAGACTCAGAAAATGTAAGTAAATTGCATGCAGGAGGCCCAGGATTGCAAATCAGTTTTATGACTCTTAAACCTGTGCACCAAAGCACTAATTTATAACTGTGCATCTACCCCTTTCTATTCTGTGGAGAGTTACCTTCTGATGTAACTGTGGTGCTGTGTTTGGAGACTGCTTTGAGTTTGACATCGACCTATCATTTTAATGACTCAATCTACTCTAGTCTGAGGTATACCAGATCCTTTCTAGAAAAGCAGGAGTGGAACTAAAAATTCCCTAGAAGTAGAGATCACTTTGTTCCTCTGAAGAGAAAGCTCAATTTATAGCCTCACTGTAGGAAGTACTCTGGAGTTTGCTTTATCTTATTTTTTTCCTCCTTTGTGTCTTCCTTTAAGGAAAAGAGAGCCATAATTGCTCAGATTTATGCAGGAAAGCCATCCTTTGAGAGTACAAACAATTTTGCAGACTTTTTTTGAACTACTCAGTCACCTTCTTGGAGTCCCTCCAAATTGATGCCTCATGAAAGAACAGGTGCCCTGCCTAGCCTTGTGAACCATTGAGACATTTCTCAAATGCATCATATATATATATATACATATATATGTATATATATACATATATATGTATATATATACATATATATGTATATATATACATATATATGTATATATATGATATGTGTGTATGTATGTGTGTGTGTATGAGGGAGGGGGCTTCAGGTATTAGATCATCTGGTTTATTCCAACATAGGGAGATTGTTCCCAGTTGAATATTGCAAGCATTGTGAATGACCACTAACCCAAACAATTTCACATCTGTTATTTGAAGCCATTTCTTGAGCAGCAAGAGTTACTGATAGAATGGAAATTGCTTTTGTTGTTTACTGTTGTTCTCCATAGCAATCTTGTGAGGGAGGAATAAGAAAATTACTAAGACTGCATTTGGATAGTTTTATTATCCAATACTAGAGTGGGTGTAGCACCTTTTACCTAGTCTCTTAACTTAGCTGGCGAGGAAGCAGGAATTGAAAAAGAAGAGAAGAGTCTGAGAAATTGGGAGAAATGAAAACAAGTGACCCCTGCCCTTGATCCTTTTTGCCCCTGCCCTTGATCCTTTTTGCCTTTATAGCTGGTGTTTTACCATCCATCACCTAACCTAGCTTGCCTTTCTTCCTCTGTAACCTCCAGTGTAAGTGAGGATTTCACCCACTCAGACTGTGGTTGGGCTTTCTCATTTATTGCATTTGTAGTAGGTATACAACATGTCTTCATTAACTCTCTATGACATTCAGAATAGCTTGAGATAAAAAAAGGCTCTCAATCAAAAGGACAAACAACCCCCCCTCCCATTTCCAATCCAAGCATCCCCCAGGGCATGTATTAATTACTGAAGATGAATGTTGAGTCTTCAGTCTCAGCAGGATTCTTTAAATTGTATTGCTCTGTTGGGTCAGGAGATGGTGCTCCATCTTACAATATGGAACAACAACAGCAAAAAAAGAGTCTTAATAATGTTGTAATATTGCCCTCCTTTACTGAGCTGCAGTGTGTCTAGTGCTAACAGATTCTTTTCCTGAACTAACCCACATATCCTCTCCACACTTCTACAAGGCACATTATTATTTCCATTCGCTGGATGGGGCAACTATTCCATACCCTATGACATTTCTAGTTCCATCACCAGCTCCCCATGGTTTGAAACTGGGGATGCTGTAGTTTTTCCAGGTGATTTTATGTCTAGGAACACACTTGACACAATCTCTTTATTGTGGAAGTGTGGTGGTAGTTGAGAAGGTTAAGCCCAAATTCATGAGTCAAAACTCAGAATAAGGTTTGCTGGCTGCAAATGAGATGGAGCTGTCTTCTTTTGTATTCCAAATGGTATCTGTTGGTGGCTGTCCAGAGATGAGGCAGTGTTCAGTTAGAGTTGACCTGGTTTTGATTGCTACATTGTGAAAGTACCTTCCACAAATGCCACTTTCCTCTCATCCTTACTCCATCTGATCTAAAACAATTATCAATCTCTCCTATTTCACTAGTCCAGAAAGAACAATGATGTTACATCATTTGCAGAGAAGTGAATGGAGTTGGGAAAAATTATGTTAAGTCAACCTCAGAGAGATGAAGGTCACATGTTTTCTCTCATGTGGATGTGAGATCTAATATATATATATATATATATATATATATATATATATATATATATATATATAAACATATACAAGACTGTATGTATATACAGAGATGTATTAACTAAAGTATGATATATACAGAGGAGGATTTAATGGTATAATTTCTTCAAACAACTTACAGTCTAACAAAATGAATACTGGGACGATAGCGATTGAGTTGTTAGGATGGGAGTGAGGTCAAGGGGAGAAAGATGGACAAATGGAGGGATAAAGGATGGGAGAATGAAGTCTTAATAGTCAGTGTATACATGGGAAAAGGAACTAGGAAAACCGAAGGGAGGGATGGGGGAATGATGAAAGGAGTGACATTGATCAAGATACATTGTACTCATACTGACATGTTGTATCAAAATCCCTTTTGTCCTGCTACTTAAAGATAATAAAATTTAATCCAGGTGCCAGTAGCTCATGCCTGTAGTCTTAGCTACTCAGGAGGCTGAGATTTGAGGATCACAGTTCAAAGCTATCCGGGACAAGAAAGTCCCTGAGTCTCTTACCTCCAATTAATTACCAAACAAAAAGCCAGAAGTGGAGCTGTGGCACTAGTCTTGAGCAAAAAAAGCTCAGGGACAGTCCCCAGGCCCTAATTCAAGCCCCAGTACTGGCACACACATGAACATACACACGCATGCACACACACACACACACACACACACACACACACACACACTTGCTCAAATAATAAAAAGAAAAGACATTTAGAGTCCAAAAGGACAATATTTATCAATTTGTTTTCTAGGAACCAGTAGCTTGGTTTTATACTTGCATATTTTTGAGAAGCACTACCTGTTTTTTTACCTTCCCATTCCCAGTTCTAGAGAAATGGAAGTGGGAAGGTACTATTTGAAGATTCAGAGATGCTCTGGAAGTAAATAGAACAAATAGGAAACAAATCACAATGAAAATATGTTTGCTTTTGTCTTTTGTTCTGCCTTCTTTCTACTCTCCTATATTTTCTTCCCTGGAAACACCTGTTCATATCTTTTGGAAATTTGAGATACCTTGGGAATTTCTATGCCATGGAATTTTTAAAAGTTCCCAACAAAAACCTCAAATAAAATAGAATTACAATGGTTCTCCAGACAGAGGTATATTCTCTTTTTTTTTCTTCTGAAATCCTATATTACTTTTACTGCTTTCTTGCCTCATAAAATAAAGATGATGAATTAATGAAAAAAGAGGCATATAACCAGATAAAAATATAAAATCTTTCCCAACTTCTTCTTTCCTCCTGCTTACTTGTGCTCTCTTAACCAAAGCAAATGTATGTTTGTTATACAAAATTTAAATACACAAATACAGAACTATCATGACTCACCTTGGATTCTTCCAAAACTTAATTCTCCCACAAGTCATGCATTCTTTCATGATGGACACATAGTCTGATGCCTCAAATATCAGACTCAGAAAAGGAGAGTTGACTATGTGGATGAATATTATTACAAGAAATTTCATTCACTTGGCTGTGAGCTTTTTGTGGACTCTTTTGTTTCTCTATTCCTAGCCTAGTGTCTACCCATACAAACAATACTCAGAAATCTCTGCTCCTTACAACCATTTGCCATTTAGTTTTGCTGTGGGAAGTCCATCTGGTTGTAGAGAGTGATGACCCTGTGGTTTTGCTTTCTCTATTGCTTGAATTAAGAAGCTCAGTGTCGACTAGTGGGCAGCTCAACGTGGTTATTTCTATGATTATAAAAAAATGTTCTTCAGGTGAGTCAACTTTATTTAAGTTAATGACAATTAGCTGTACACTTCCTTTGTTCCAGAGGGAGGTGATGAAAGCTAGAGGTACACTGGTATAGCAAGTAAGGAGGGACCTAGCGAGGCTAAGGAGAGGATGCTTTGGGATCCCAGGGAAGAGGCATTTTGCAGGCGAAAGAGGGGAAGGTGTATATTTGGAAACAGCTGGGATAAATCAGAATGATGATCAATACAATCCTGTGTAAGAAACTATCCACCTCTAATACGGATACCCGACACATACCCTTGGGGTGGACCAGACTCTTGCCTACATTGTGAAATGTCATGCATAGCTGTGGAGAAGAGGAAACTGAAGATACAATATCAAGGATGTTGCCTTCTGTCTACCATGGGAGAGGGCACAGGCCTCTCCTGATGACCCCGTGAGAGTTGCTAGGTTTCAAAGCAAAGGCATCACCTGACAGGGATCACAAAGACAGGAGAGAGAGGTCAGGCCAAGGATTAGAACTATGATGCAGACCAAGTGGCCCTGTCCATTGCATTGTCTGCCTAACACATTTCTCTTCTGATGTGGTATTCTGAATCGATGAGAGGATGGCATGGATGGGAATGTTCTAACCTGTCATAAATCCAACCTTCTTTTCCAGAGGCCCTAGTGAAGGCTACTGAGAATTGAATTGGTTCTTTTGTTCTAGATGGACAAGGTAAGCCCATGTTGTCTGGGCCAGCAGGGGTGCCGTAAAGCCTGGTTGGCCAATTGTAATAAATCACTCCAAGCAGCAGAGAAGGAGCTCCAGCTATTTGAACACCCGGGGGCAGGGGCGGAGGGGGGGTGAGGTTTAGGAGTTCGAACAATTCATATTTTGCAACTCAGTGTCTCCGAAGGAGACTGGAGATTGGGAAACCCAGAATTCAGCAAAGATTCTGAGGCTTGGGTGTTTTGTCCTTTTGGATACCTTACTCCCAGGAGCAGTCCAAGCAACTGACATTTTGGGGGATTGTCAAAACCTTTCGGCTGCCAGAGAAAGTCCCTGTCTCAGAAGCCAAAGTCATCAACAGACAGGGAATTGAAGGAGCAGCTTTTTCAGAGGCTGGAAGAAAAACCGTTTCGAAAATCTGTTTTGACTTTTGCAGACTCTGCCTTTCCCGCTGGCCCCGTAATTGAGTGGGGCTGGCAATACTTATTCACCTCTCCGTCTATGGCCGAGTCACCCCTCCTTCTCATCAGACTGTTATGAGCATGCAGAGGAAAGGTGTTTATTGAGCAGTCTCACTCCATTTGAGAGTGGCAGTGGTGTTGGGGGTTATGATTATTCTCCCCAAGCGAATTCCAGAAGACTCCTCAACCTAGCAACTGAAAAGGAAAACAAGAGGCCATATGGAACCAAGTTAGATGAGTTAGGCTTTCTTGCAGTGAGGAGAGTGAGGTAAATCTATGAGGACAGCAATGTCCTTTCCATTCATTAGGATCTATTTGATGGTGAATCAAGTAACATACCTATGAAGGTACTCAGCAAATGCTTGGCTAGTCAGTTTTTCCATCTCTCCCTATTTGAGCAGTCTAGGGTTTGTCTTCTTTTTATTATCTCTCTGTCTCTGTCTCTCTGTCTTTCTCTGTCTTGGTCTCAGTCTCTCTCTTTCTCTCTCTCCACTCCTCTTTTTTTTTTTTTGCCAGTCATGGGGCCTGAACTCTGGGTCTGGGCGCTGTCCCTCAGCTCTTCAGCTCAAGGCTAGCTCTCTACCACTGGAGCCACAGCGCCACTTCCAGTTTTTTCTGTTTATGTGGTGCTGAGGAATCGAACCCAAGGCCTCATGCTTGCAAGACATGCACTCTACCACTGAGCTACCTTCCCAGCCCTTTCCACTCCTCTTTAAATCATTTCTTCTTCTCTGATTCCATTTGCTAGCCCTAAGCCAAAAGTTGCTTTCAACCAAGGGTCACTGTCAGCTGAATGATGCAAATGAATCTAATCAAATTATATTTACCCCCTGGGCTCTACAGTTAATAACAAACACCTTGAAGTTGTACAGTCCCTCACAGAGTACCAAAGTATCTCCAAGTTAACTATTTTATGCATTCTGTACTTGTGTTTTATAAAATTGGTAAGTAACTATTATTTTACTAAAGCCGAGATCCAAGAACAAGTATGAGCTAAGGATTCCTCAGACATTTTCCTTTTGGTGACCTTTTATTTTGTGCTGTTCTGAATTGTGATGCAAGGCTTAGTTTCCTATCTATTTGATCTCACTTCTATGATACCCCAAAGTCCTTTCAATTTGTACACATCCAAATCTGAGCTTATCACCTGGCACAATTCCTTTACTCTTCCAATTTTTCATAAGTAGTCTTGTTTAGTGGGGAACATATTATCCATCTAATCATCCTGGATTTTCTTCTCCTTCTCTTTTCTCTTCTTCTCCTCTTCAGCCTCAAATCCAAGCAGGTATCACCTGCTTTTATTATTATAATTTTATTATTATAATTGCATCGTGTACTTCTCTTACAGCCTCCAAGTCTAACTTAGTATTGTCTCTCTGCTCTGCACACATATGTCTAGCCTTCTAATCAACATCTTTTTGAGTTTGGTACCATCCACCCCATTCTCTACCAAGAGATTTTTATGTTCTTTGTATAAGGTCTGATTAAAGCACCTTGTGTTTCCTTAACATGTTGAAACTTTTGATGGTTTCATGGGCTTGACAGGCAAATTCTTCCCTTTGGTTGTTTGTGATTTGATTGACATCCATGTACTGCTAGTCTTGTCTTTCTTTTACCGAATTCTTGTAGAGCCCATTTTATATATTCTCCATACCAAGTTATGAGAAACTATGTTCCATCCAGATTGAATTTTTCCCTACTTCTATTCCTTACTTATCTGTTTTAATACTTCTTCCCTAGGTAACACCTGCACATTTTTTTAGGCTTCACAATGTCTTTTCCAGGGAGTTTACCTTGAGAACCTTTCTAACTTGTCTTTTCTTGATTTCCATTCTATTTTGTGCTTCTGTATATTATAATGCTTATTACACTAAGTTTTTCCCCTTGGCTTTTTAGTTTTTATATTATCTTCCCTCATCGAGTGTACAGCTCATATTTCACCTTAGCTCCAGAGAATCTAGCAGTGATTTTTGTGTTTTAGACCCAGAGGTAAACTTGATTCAGGGAGTAACATCATCGAACAGAGCAATATCATCAAACTCATATCTTGTTTTTTCTTCCCTAGAGAAGAAAAAAATATCTAAGAGCTCATAAGGTAGGAATGATTTGGATCTTTTCTGCTTTTGGTTGGTGGGTATGATATAGCACTTAGCATAAAACAGAATGAAATGAAGTTAGACTGACTAGATGACTTCTAGGCAGAATTCTTTCCTATCTCTCATGCTTCTTCCCTTATATTTCTGCTTTTATGTCTGAATCTTATACTGTCTGAACTCTTTGGAAGCAAAGACATTTTCTAGAAGTTTTGTAGCTCTTTCATTTTCTTTTTTCCTGGAAAAAATGAAAGAATTATGGACCTAACTAGACTTATTTTTACCTGTCCTTGATGAAAGTCTTTTCTCTGAGGGAGAAATGCAAATCAATTTGTGGCTATTATGTGCTTAATACCAAAGCACATGGAGCAGTATTTTTCTCCTTTATTACGTGTTCCCACTAGTGTTTACTTAACTAGCAAATTTGGCATCATGAAAATAATTTTCATAATTGCAAGGAGGATGGCAGTCTACAAGGAATATCATTGTTAACAAACTTAGTGTTCAATTTAAAGATTATTATAGGGGCTGGGAAGGTGGCTCAGTGTTAGAGTGCTTGCCTCACATGCATGAGGCTCTGGGTTAGATTCCTCAGCACCACATAAACAGAAAAAGCCAGAAGTGGCGCTGTGGCTCAAGTAGTAGAACTTGAGCCTTGAGCTGAAGAGCTGAGGGACAGCACCCAGTCCCGGAGTTCAAGCCACATGTCCAACAAAAGAAAAAAAAAGGATTATTATAAAGAGTTTTCACTTTTCATTAAGAGGGAAACTGAGGTCAGAGGTGAAAGAATATACTCAAGAAAGCCACAGAAATAGGATGTAGTTCTACAGATCCCCTATTCGTTTTGGGTTTTTTTTGGGGGGGGTTATTTATTTATTTTTTGCTGTCACATGTTCTGACGCACTGTAGACTCAAGGTTGAATTCCTTTCTCTGAATTCCATTTAATCTGGATCCAGAAGTGGTTAGCATCTCAAGGAACTTTTAAGGCCTTGGAAAATTGACTATGTGTTTAGGTGTAAGATGTTGCATGCATCATAAAAAACAATATGCTATCATTTGACCAATTTCTTTGCAGAGGCAACAGTCAAATGCCCACCCTTTTCATTGCATTCATAATCGCCCTTCTAAGAGCACCAAAGAGAGAGAGAAAAAAAAAACAAAGCATAAAGAAAGGGAAGAAAGGAAGGGAAGGACTAAGGAAGAAAGAAGGCCGAAAGGAAGAAAGAAAGGAAGAATAAATAAAGGAAGGAGAAACACAAAATGAAACACAAACATGAAAGAGAAGGAAATACAGGCACAAGCTACTCCATACCAATGTTGGGCTAGGGTGGACTGGATGAAATGCCTTAAATTTGTCAGTGTTGGATTTTCTCTGCCTTGCCTCTGAAATGTGTTGCTATTGCATTTTAAATGGGAGTAAATTTAGGTCTCTATGTAGGGCCTTTCCTACTTTTATTTCCTTGGGTGTTCCTGAATGGCACACAAGGAAGGAAAACAGTGCTGTGCGTTTGACCCTACTGAGAGGCCATTATGCTAGAAGAAGAAATTACTCACTGACTCTGTCTTGTGAGTTGAAACACGTCTAAGTGTTTGGCTCTGCAGATATAAATCTTGGGCCTTTGGAGGCCATAAAACATATCACAAAAGAACATTGCGTCTATAAGGAATATTCCTGCTCATTTAGGCCAATCTCTTCATTTTATAAAGGAGAAAAGTGAAAGGGCAGCTAGGAAAGTGACGTGTCCCCCACTCATCCACTGAGTTTTCTGCAAAATGAGTGGAGAATCCTATTTAGCTGATGACTGATGCAGGCCTTTAGCAACACTGTGTCCCTGTGGTTGATTAAATCCCTTGGAGACAGAATAGAGCTTGACCCTTTCTTTTCCATTGTTTCCCGTGCCAAAAGATAATCTAAAGATCCTTTAGAGATAACTCATTTCTGTGGGCAGTATTCTGTCCAGGGCCCACTTTGCTACTATGCCAGTGTCTTCCTTATTCTTTCTCCCTTATCAGTGATTGTAACTTTCCTTCTTTCTTGGATTTCCTTCATGAAGCTCCACTGATTGGGTTACTTAAAAGCCAGATTCCTACAAAATCAAGAGCTGAATCAGTGCTCACATATGAATGCTTTCTTGTGACTTCCACACCCTCAAGTACAGGAGGGAAGGAAAACCAGGCAGAAAACAAGGTGGGGGGTGTTAAACACAGGTAGTGAACCCCTAAAGGATCCACAGCTCCACTTCCAGCAGACAGCTAACTCAGTCCAATCACATTGGTAGTCTTAGGCAAAAGGGCCACATACAGAAGAAGGTTTCAGGCATGGGCCTACCATGCTCAGCAAGATGATATCTTGACGGCAATTTCACGGTTTCTTCACTTGCAGAAACCTTGAGAGCTAATGAATGTCTCAGTGCTTCAAGGCACTTCTCTTGGGAGTAAGTTGTTATAGAGCAATATGTAACCATACAAGAGAGGGGGAAGTACTAAGCATAGAAAAGTAGTCAAGAGATGTTATGGATGGATGTACCAGTCCGTGAAGATGTTGGCACTTAAAGAGCAGCAGCTATGCAAGAAAAGCAGGAAGAGAAATCACCAGGTTCTTGTGCCTTTGGACTCCTTGAAAGCAAAAGTACTCTTGAATTTCTCTCCCTCATGTGGCACAATGCTTAGCATGATCCATGACAAAACTAAATTTCAACGGTAGAATGATGGATTGTCGATAGTATGGGATCTCTCAGTAGCAACAAGCAAGGAGGGCCTCTGGTTTCCAGACTAGGTAAACTTGATGGAATGCAGCTCCACCAGGATCCCACTCCCCACCGAAGCTTATTTATGGATGAGTGAAATGAAATGCCGGCTGTCAGACATGTTCAATGCAGTCTCTTTACAGCATGGTTGGAGAGGGGGCAGAACATCTGCTTACCAGGCCTGTCATGACACAACTTGATTTTTCCAAATATATTTATATTCTTGGTAAGGGAGTTGGAGTAACATGTCAAAATATTTGAAATAAAAAAACTATAGAGTCACATGATTTTTTAGAGTAATAAAGAGACAGTAGACATAATTTAACACAATTTCCAACTCTAAGCCAAATTCTTCCATGGAGAAGTTAATAACAGTGTCTACACTATTAATAGCATTAATAAATAGGTTGACCCTCTGCTAAAGCCTTTATTAGGATGATCTGATTTATCTATCCTTACAGCATATAATAATAACACCCATCAGGTTTTATTATCATCATCCCTTTTAAGACAGACAAATAATGAAACCAAGGATTAGAAAGCTTAGGTTGGTGCTTTTCAGACACTCTTGTGCATAAGGAAGACCTGCAGACATTGTTAAAATTCTAGATTTTTGATTCAGTGGTTCTGGGGTGGAGCCCACATTTCTGGGTTTGTAGGAAGCTCCCAGTTGAGTACAGAATGACCTTTATAAATAATTCAAGGTTTCAAGGTAGTAACGTGGCAGATTTAAAGCCTGTTCTGTCATAGTCTAAAAGAATAGGCTCTTAACACACTGACAACCCCATCCTATGCCCCTAGGGGGATAGATGGTCCAGCCTCTACCTAATGAGTCCATATACGTGGAGTTTTCCCTTTGCAATCGTGAACAGCTGTAAAGTGAAGGGTTCTTTATTTCATAGAGACAAATTCTTCAGTTACTTGTTGAACCATTACTAAAGAAGCCCTCCTTCTGAGGGCTGCATTTGTCAGGAAGCAGGGAGAGGAACAGGGGAAGATTTGGACCCACAACATGAATTAATGAATGATTGGATAAATGATGAGGTAACAAGGACAGAGGAATTCTGAACGAATCCTGTATTTACCAATGTCAGACAAGTGAAAGCAATGGCAAAACAGGAGAGGCTGATTATAATCAAAGCTGACTTCCTTTTTGCCATGCTAATTTTAGCCACCAATAGGGATACGATTTGAACATGCTGATAATTAGAATATACCATGAGTCATGTCAATTAGATCTCTCTATAAATTTGGCCCTATTGATAATATCTCCTCTTGCTCCCATTCAAACAGAATAAAGCATAATGAGTTGCTCATGAGGCAATTTGTCCAGACTCTGGTGGACTCTAGACCCATGAGCTATGAGTGTGAGAATAGTTTTCCTATGAGCTTCCATTAGGCTTAAGAGTGCTAAACTAGATTATTCAGGTTCACAGGAAGCAGAATGGTATATATTATATAGAAAAGACATTAAGATAGATGTAGACACCTGAGTTCCAGTACTCTCTGCTTTTGCCTCTGCTGCTGGGTTTGAGCTCTAATCCTCCCTTTACATCTTCATTACCCTGGAAGTGGAACAGACCAGACTTCTGCCAGTTTTCCTCCAGATCACAAGTTGTAGACAAGAGCTTTGTAGTAGGCATAGACAACCTTGAGTCCCAAGAAGACAGACCTGGATCATCTTACACCTAAAAAGCATAGTGCCAACTACTCTTCTCCTCTCACAGCAACAGTAGAGAAAAGAAAAGTAAATTACAAAAGAAAAACC
Source organism: Dipodomys ordii (assembly GCF_000151885.1). NCBI lineage: Eukaryota > Metazoa > Chordata > Mammalia > Rodentia > Heteromyidae > Dipodomys > Dipodomys ordii. The sequence goes on along the minus strand of NW_012267343.1, from coordinate 6,368,431 downwards.
CAAAACCACAGAGCTGTTTTAAAAAAAGTCAAACAATGATGTTAACAAGTGATTCTAGTCTGTGACTCACTTTTCTATGAAAGGTTGTATTTCTCTCAAAAGTCAGCCGAGATAATACGCTCATATACGGCTGGTAGATGATGACGATTCATGCCTAGCCACTCACTTCAGAACATTCTAAACTAACAAGCACTTGGAAACCTCTCTCAGTTCCCATATCCCTGATTCACAAATAGGAATTCTGAGGCCTTTGATGTTCTGCTGATGTTGTATTGTCTCTTGATGTTCTTGGGGTGAATGTCTTTAAGTGTCTCTCTATCATCAGCTGAGATGCTATCTCATAATTTTTTCCATCAATAATCCCTAGCTTCTTGCAGAAGATGGGCCCTAACACACTGCCATCCTACCATAGGGAGACCAAGTTTCCATTTAGATGATAAACCACAAAAATTTTAGAAGGTATGGGCCAACTTTTATGGAGGTTTCTTGTTAATATTACTCATGATCTATTTTTCCCCTTATTACTCCAAAGCCATATCCCTTTCAATGACTGGAAAGTGTGTGTATTGTCTGAGTTCAGCGTCTGTAGAGGCAGAGCATTGAGGGAAATGAGGCCCCTTGCTTGTGGAGTCAGCTCTGGGAAAGTTCTTGGATTATAGAATTACAGGATCAAAGGTGCAACAGTGCCAATCAATTTAATTTTAGCCTTTAGGGAATGAAGGACAAAGCAGAGAGGGAGCTCATGTTTATGGAACAGTAGCTTTATGCTAGGCACTGGCTATCTACCCATAGATTGGTCTTTGGAGGGAGCTAATAGGAACGCTTGTTTCCAAGTCAGGAAATGAATGGAGACTGCAGGAGTTTAAGAAACTTTCCCAAACACAGATAACAAGTACCAGAGAATCAGCAGCTCCAACAGGTCTTTTGAAATCTAGAATCTAAACTCTCAACATTTCCTGCCTCTGCCACTTATTGATGAAGTGGTGGTAAACCTGACTTGCAGGACCTGGTGGAGCTTCTACCCCATTAACTATAAAAAGAGTGGCATGGGTTCTTTTGATACGTTTAGCGGATGTGAATAGTCTTTGGAAACAAACAAGTTTTCTCATAATTGAAGCATGCTGTTTCCTTAATAAATAAATAGCATCTTAGAGTAGTGTTAAGAAAGAAGAAGGGAAAGTAAAGAAACACAATGATCCATACCTCTGAATTGCTTGCTGACATTATGCTTTGACTCTGTGGTCTTTTAAGGTGGTGTTTTCAGCTTCCACCATGTGCTTCTTGGGCCCTATCCTCAGGGACAACGTGGACAATATTCATCAATAGGTACCTCCCTTGATGCTTGTGTCTTCTCTCCTGTGACACTCTCTCCTCACTTCTGACCCTTGACCTCTTGTGTGGTTCTAAAATGCTTCCACGTCCTGGGTTATCCCTGAACACAGCATTGTGGTGAGGAAGTGAGCTGTGGAGACAAGAAAAAGAGCAATGAGAAGGCTGGGTGGAATTGTCTGAAATGATGGGAAAAGAATTAGCCAATGTTACCTGCGTGGCTGTCAATGGCGAGTAGAACTGTGCATTCTGCAAAGGCAAACAAGAGCCGGTGGGACCTTAGGGTGTTCTACTCTTCTGGGTCCATTTACATGTAAGGAAACTGAGGCAGTTTTAGAGGGACTTCCACCCTTTGGAGAGGGGGAAGGGACCCATTACTCTCTGTCAGACTGCTTCTCATCCCTTGGATGCCCGAGTGCCCTTCTCATTTTGCACTTGCAGATACACCATACCACAGTGACCTCAGGGGTTTTAAACAGGCACCTTCATCTTTGTTTTCTTCATTGCCAGGATTCTGACTTGAGGACTCTGAAAAGTCATCACCACTATTCCAAAGGGCATGCCTTCTATTTTACTCACTTTGAAGTTTATTAATGTTACTGCAGAAAGTCATTCTGACTTTTCCAATCTGGAATCTCAACTCTGGCATATTTTCTAGTAGGACTTTCACTGAGCTAAATCAACCAGAAATAAACATACATTAAAACTTGTAAGGTTAATCATCTTTCTCTCTCTCTCTCTGAATCTCTCTCCTCTGTACATATTCCACAGAAACATACTACATATCATCTTAATTTTGAACATCAGTCTCAAATAGACCTACATTTAGAAATTAAGTTCTCTAGGAGGAAAGGGTTTGAGTAGATTGTCCCTAAATCTCCTTCTCTCTCTACAGATCCACAATATATCTGAGTTGGTGGCTGGATTTGTTTTTGCCCTTTTCTAACCTGCCACCTTTGGTTATCAAATATTCAGACCAAGTTAGTCACCAAAGAAAATACAAGCAAATTGTAGTAGAGGGAGTTTTTTGAATCAAGAGAATTTCTTTTAGTGAAAATCCGTTTGAAGCCCCAGGATCAAATTCCTTACTGAAAATTAAATAAGTAAATAATAAAGTGATGGATTAGTGTTGTATTTTATTTGGAAATCTTTGTGTTTTTCCCTGGTGGCAATTCCTCCTGCCACCCCATTCCTGCAGATCAAAAGCTTCCTTCTTTGTACCAAGGAACAAATCAGGTTTTAGAAATCACCACATTTTCTCCACCCTCCCTCAGAACAGGCAGTCACTTCGGCTTCTTGGATCTTAGCAGTTGCTTTCTCTCTTTTGTCCCTTAGGTGGTCCATGGGAGGACCAGGTCATTGTCTGTGGCTCCAACCTTTGTCAGGTTCTTGAGAAAGGGCTGCTAAGGCAGACGTGAGGCCAGCTTTTAAGTTTTCCCGCCTTGAAAACTCTATTGAACCATTTTGTGTGGTTCCTTGTGAGGTCAGGCTTCTAATCTGACCCCTCTCATCCCTGGGTAATTAGGACATGCAGAACAGCACCTCCTCCCTAGCTAATTGGTTCTCTCAATGAACCTTTCAGAGAGGAAGTTGTCTATGACTCACTTGCCCTCTACAGCAAACTGCAGTCCCAACACAATCATCTCTGTCGACGTGAAATTTAGGAAGTGATTAAAAAGGGGATCAAACACTCTCCTTTAGGAGTGAGGCCCATTAACTCTTTGAGAGCTGTTTACCACCATGCTGGGAAATTGATTGCAACAGAACACAATTTTTTAGGCTTGGTGATTGCGCTACATATTGATAGCTTCTTCCCTGCTCATCACCCCCAGCCCCCAAAATGTGTTATCTACTTGGTTGTGCCTAGAAGCAATCAGCATGGTATAAAGATAGTAATATATAGCCTTATATCTTAGCCTGTAAGAAATGACAGAAGGATGCCAGGGAAAGGAGTTCAAGTAGAAAATAATTCTTTTAATACTTCATACTACAAAAGTGGCATGAAATGAAGTGAGTATTCTATGCAACAGCTATCATTATGGAGCTTTGTGTCATTGGACTCAAGGAAACCAGTATGAATGATTCTAAATAGCACAAAACATGAGACCTCTCTAGACATAGTTGTCAGAGACTGCCCTGGAGTCCGGTTGTTTCATCCAGAAATGGCTGCATTACATTTCCGTCTAGAAAGAATAAGAGGGACTCTTACTAATTCCCAGTACAGATGGATGGAGTCAGTATTGGTTTTATAGGTCATCTCTTGTTTTATTTATTTATTTTTTTATGAATGATGCACAGGTCATTCAGAGACTTTAACTCGAATCTTCTCCAACAAGTTGTGTCTCTTAGGAATGTCTTACGTTGTAGCTTTTGTTTGTAAAGAACTCTAAATATTAAAAACACAAACACCAGGTTAATACCAGCCCACTATAGGGGGTTGGAAAGAAAGGAGAGGAGGGAAAAGGAGTAAAAAAAGAGTACTTGTTCTTCATGCAGTTTTGAGTATGCTATTCCTTACAGTAATATGAGCACCTTTGGTTTAGAAAATATAAAAGAAAAACATGATTCTATGTGTATCATAAAAACATTTATCTTGTTTTCAATTTTGTGTCATGTAGAATATTCCTGAGATTTTTGCTGATTTTCAAACTGCATTATTTAAAGTTTAGATAGGTCCACCTATATATTTTCAAATTGACCCTCAGCTCCATTACTTCCAGACTGACTAAGTGGAATAAATTACTTATTCAGCTTGTCATTAAGCAAAGGTGATAATAGAAAATAACTTAATGGTTTGCCACCTGGAGTGAACAGACAACACCTAGAAAGAGTCCAACATAATGTTGAACACAAGGTGATGGCTTTGTCCCTGAGCTAGTGGTGATGTCATTATTCAAGCTGGGAGAGCTGTCATCCAGGAGAGGTGAGTCAAGGTCACCCAAGAGGAGATGAATCTTCATTCCTAAGCCTCTGACAACAAACTTACAGCTTCCTCAGGACCCCATGGGTGGCAGCGAGTCTCACTGTTGATTCTCACGACCATCTCAGAGGACAAAGAAAGCACATTTTTTTACTGTCTCTATTTCATATGAAATGAGGGAGAAAGCATTCCTTTGTGATCGTAAAGGTGATGTTCAGAGGGGTTGCAGTTACATCAGTCAGGTGAGGAGTACATTCCTTTCCGAATAGAGTTACCCCGACCCTCACTGTCTCTCGGTTTTCCTTCCTGTCCCCCTTGCCCACAGGTTGTACAGTTCATTTTTAATGTAGTGTCCGGGGAGTATCACTGCTACATTTGTTCACCCTTTGTCCTACCCTTTCAGTGCCCCCTTTTATCTTCCCAAACAAGACAAAAGGCAAAGAAAACAAAAATAGTAACAAAGAAAAATTAAACTTCTTGTTTCCATTACTTGGGGTTCATTTTGATAACATATCATTTTAGATGATCATATGCACATAGGCAGAAAAATATTCTAAGCTTGGCATTAATACTCCAGAACTCTCTGCACAGACTAACCTGAGCAATTTGAAACAAAAATCAGCACTCCAAAGTTTCCACAACTAATTTCTCCACACGGGAGTGAATTTTCTTGTGATTTTTTCTCCTTGTGGGATTTTTATCAAACTGTACTTGCTTTAGAGAGTGATGCAATCTCATTCTGATAGACCATAGACTCCATGAAGGCATCTCTATTGTCTCCTGCTTACAGTGCCTTTGGATGGACAATAATAGCAGCTTAAATGGTAAAAGAAAATAATAAACCCATGGGTAGAGTGTGGATTATGTTCTCACTTCAGATTTTCAGTATTAATGGTGACATATTGGTGTTTTCTTTGTACATTTTTATTGTATAAATACTGTACAGAGGGGTTACAGTTACATGAGCAAGGTAATGAGTACATTTCCTACACAGTGTTATTTGGTATTATATCCCTAGGTTAATGTCTATTTAAGATAGTGAGACTCAACAAATGTTTGTTGCATCATGAATTCTAATTAGGAGTTGAAACTCTGTTGATGTTTTTCTTCTTTTAACTAGAAGCATCAAGGAATCATCACTTCATTTGCTGACTGCAGGCAAGGCCTTAGATAATGGCTCCAAAAGAAAGAAAGGGCCACATGTTTAATCCTGTAAATGCAAAGAAAAAAGGGCCCCTCCGGGGAGAGGAAAAGAGGAGGAGAGAAAGGAATAGGAAGAGAAGAGGAAGAATTAAATCAGACTTGTTCCCCTAAATCCTCTCTTTAAGGATCTGAAAAGTGCATGCAAGGAGCTGTAATGCAAATAAGACTTGGCATGTGTAAGGAGCAAGACAAAGGATTGGAACTTTCCGAGTTAACAATAGACCTGTTTGTAAGTGGAAGACACCCTTGCATTTTTAAGCTTCATTAAAATCTGTGAAGATCTTACACAGATGAACCTCAGCTTCTTGGCTTTCTCTCTTCACACCCACAAGCATACTCACATACCTCTATGTACATATGCACACACACACACACACACACACACACACACACACATTATTTCTATAATCTCAATAGGCATGAATTTTGGAAGTAGTGGCTGCTAAGTTATCTTTACAATTATTATTCAGGTCCATTGTTCATAGAAAAGATTAGGACCCACATAATCTCATTTCTTTTCCCTACCCACCTTATGAAGGCTCACAGTCTTTGGATCCTCCCAAGCAGGGTACTGACCCAGTCAAAGAGCAAGTTCCCAGTCTTTCTGGATTCTGCCATGAGTTACTCATAGACCAGGGCCTCTTTACCTTCTCATACAATTCCAAGCTTTGTATTTATGAAAGTAAGAATTCAGGTCTCTAAAGTTTCTTTTGTTTTGAAGTCCATGTGGTTTCTTCTGAGGACTCAGATTCATCGCTTAACAGGAAGATGCCCTGTGGGCTAGTAGCGGCTCTTTATTGAGTGCTTGTTCCAAGAGTTCATACTAAAGGTTTTATGAGCAATATTTTATTGACTCCTTAAAGTGACTCTGCATTACGATCCTACTTTACAAATGAGGGTTGAAGAAATGAATGTTCTTTGATTGTAGTTCTTTAGAAATAACAGGATCTTATGATAGTTCTTATGAGATGATAGCATCTGTATAGTTGTGAATTCTATTCAGACACCAGCTGATTGCTTTTTCTTCTCTTCAAGTTCTCTGCAGTATGAAGTGTCCAGCTGCATATATAATACTAGTGTTGAAGGACTGTCCAGCCAGGCACCAGTGGCTCACATCTGTAATCCTAGCTACTCAGGAGACAGATCTGAGGATTGTAGTTCAAAGCCATTGCAGGCAGGAAAGTCTGTGTGACTCTTATCTCTAATAAAGTGCTCAGAAAAAGCTGATAGTGGCACTGTGGCTAAAGTGGTAGAACACCAGCCTTGAGCAAAAAACAAAGCTTGGAGTCAGCCCCAGGATCTGAAGGAAAAAAAAAAAGTAAACAAGTAATGTACAGTGAGCCACTGTACATTTTGGTCATCCAGAAATGATCAAATGGGAAGTCCATTCTTCCACTGGGAAGAAGGGGAAACAATGTGAATCTTACATCCCCTACTTTTTCTCATTCTATATCATTACAAAATACACATTTCTTTTCTTGGATTAAGTTATACCTACTGTACATGTGGAAGAGTGGGGTGGTATATGGCATTGATGGGGAAGAAATGTGTCTGAGTTGAGTTTCATATCTAGGGCCTCCTTTCTAGATGTGTGTGTGTGTGTGTGTGTGTGTGTGTGTGTTTCTGCAAACTTTATGACCTAACCACACCTCAGACATTCTATGTAATTGGAATAACAGGACTTTGTTCCATGCAGAGCTTTCATGAGTATTGACTGAGCTACTCATGGTGTCTAGCATCTGTTGAAGTACTAATCATATTCTTACTATCCTTCAGATGAAGTTGCTAGTGAATCACATGTGCAGATCTGACGATTGTTAAGAATTTCTCCCTAAAATAATCCATTAATTTATCCTGTACAGAGGTTTTTTTTTTACCCTGAGCCACGTATCTGGTCATAAGCTACAGAAGGGTATTCCAGAAGGTGAGCTTAGAATACACAGAAGATAGAAACAAGAGAGCAAGCTTTGCTTGGGAAGTAAAAAGTGATCTGTGTAGATGGAGACTATATTTGAAGAAAGGAGTTGGCGATGACTTAGGAAAACAGACTGGGAAAATGCAGGAGAGGCTCCTGGAGAGCCTTCCATGGCACATTACCAGGGTGGGACTGAATACTGAGGAGAGTGGAGAACCACAGTAGTGCTGTGATCATGTTTGTGTTATAGAGTGTAGGACAGTGGGGATTTGCATAGTCTTACAGAGCAGGCCTACAGCTGATGAACTAGGTGGATTTTATTTAGATTTGTGTATTGAGGTTTGATTTATTTAGATTATATATTGATTTGGAGATTATTTGAGAGATGGAACCCAAATAAAGTGATGAGATGTCCTGGGGGCTCTTCCAAAACCACTTTTCTGGCATTGCTGGGATTCACAGAGGAGCAAGAGTACAACTGGGCCTTGGGAGGTCTGCGAAGAAGCTAGGCTTTCATGTCTGAACAGAAACTGAGAGCTGGACTAGGGCAGAGGCCGTGGGCAAGAAGACCAAGTTCTGAGCCAGTGAGAGGTTGCAAGGTTAGGAATTCTCTAGTCTTAACATCATCCTGGCCTTTATTTTTCGTTGTAGAAACTTGACCTTGGAACATTTGCCAACCCAATACAACATTAGGAAGGAACTCAGCCCTTGAGCTCCTGGGCACCAATACTTGCAGAAGAAGAACGCACATGCCAGGTGGGGGGGGATCTTATTCTTCCTTATTCACCCCTTGATTTCAGGAATGCATAGGGAACCACTGTGGTTTGGATGTGAGTCTTGGATGTCAGCAGTCAAATGAAGTCAGGCTGCTCGTCTGTTCTAAATTTAACTCCTTAATCATGTTTGGACACAGTACCTTGTCTGAGGCTGTTTTGTAACCTAAATGTATAATGTTAGGGTGTGTCAGGGAGGGATGCTGGTGATGACGGCAAAGGGCCTTGGAGAAGAAAATATGAGCAGCCTCTATAGCCAATCCGACGAACCCACAAAGTCCCAACTCTGCCCTCCATCCCCACACTTCATTTACTCCAGTATGACTGACTGTGACACACAAGCTATTGCCTTTACACAGAATGCCACAAAAATAACTATTCACTGGTCATTGCCATACCTTGCTTCAGTTGCATAAAAGTTGGAAAATATTAATAATTGCTATGTTAGGCATTCCCTACATACAAGGTACTAGCTTGAGCATTCTTCATTAGCAATCACTGTGAATACAGCAGTATTAATAGTTTTTTTTCTAGAGATGGAGCATATTAAATAAGTTTTTCTCTGGATTCACAGCTAGCGGGCCAAAAAGTCTAGTCTGAAATTTAGTATTATATCAAACTCAAAAATATTGCATAGTTTCCTAAGTGCAAGGAAGTACCTCCAGGCACCACATCAATGGCCCTGCTACAGAGGTGAGTATAAAATACCATCATCTTACTACAGAGAGTGGGAGAAGGGCCAGAGAAGAGAGTTTGGGTGCTTTAAGTCACTTAGGAAGGGAGTGGAAACTTAGATACTTGGGACCAAGGGACTTGTCTTCAAAGGGCCAACAGAATAGCTTGATACTTTTTAAAATATATTTAATAACTTTGTTGTTATTATACAGTTGATATACTGAGTTGATATACTGATATAGAGTTAATAAGTTTATTGTTATTACACAGTTGACATACTGAGGGGTTAGAGTTACACGAATCAGGTACTGAGTAATGCGTACATTTGTTTTTCAACCACGTCTGTTGCTCTCTCCTGGTTTTCTTCCCACCTCCACCCACAAACTACCCAGTTCATTTTCTACATGGTGTCTACTGAGTATCACTGTTGTGTTTGTTCATCCTTTCATGTGACCTTCTTTACTCTCCCAAATACAAACAAACTAACAAACAAGACAAAAGGAAAAGAAAACAAAAATAGCAAAAATGGCAACTAAAAAATGCCTTTCCTGGGCGGTGGACCACAAACCAGGCCACACTAGCCACCAGCACAACTGGGTTCTTACATTTTGTTTTGAACTCCTTTTAGTAATGTTAATGAAGAGTGACAAAGATGGAATAAAGCTCCCATCTATCTCTTCCTCAACTTCCTCAAGTATGAACATCATACAATAAGACAATGTAATGATCAGAAACAAGAAATCAACATAGACATATGCACCACTGTTGTCTGAATAAAAGACCTCATTGAAATTCCACCAGCCTTTCCATTCACATTTTTTATCTGATCCAGGGTCATATTCAAAAGCCCACATTATGTATTGATACAATTTCTCCTGAGCTTTCCGTAATCCTTAACAGCTCTTCCATTGTGCCTTGTCTGTCGTGAGCTTTATACACTTTTGGAGAATATTTGGAATTGTCTATAGTTTTTGTTGATTAGACTAAGATTTCACAGTTGGGGCAGGAATAGTACAGAAATAAGATTGTAGCTTTCTTAGTGCATCTTATAACTTTATTAATGATGTGTGTGGGTCCTGTTGCTGGTGATCCTCCCTTTGAGTACTTACTGGTATTGTAGTTATTTCTGCCAGTTATGTATGCTATACAGTTGCTTTCTTACCATTTTCCCAGTAGTTGCCAATATCTTGAGGGAGATAACGACACTATAAACTATTTCAATTCAGTTATTCACCTACTAATTTTAGCAGCAGTATGCGAATGTTATCTGCAACCATTATCTCTATATTCACAGCCAATGTTTAATTTCTCCTGTATTCCTACTGATATTGGTGTGAATTTAACAGTAAGTAAGGACTGCACATTCTATCTATCATCTAACACCTATCTGTTGGTCAATCAATCAATCTATCTGTCTAGCTATCTAATATCTAGAAAAAAAATATTTGTTTTTGCTAGGAGCTGATAAATATTTATTTTATTTTACTCAGACAGAATCATCATTTATTCTGTTGGTCAATCTCGTCAACTTTGTCCAAGAAGAACTCTCAGTTGTCCTGACATGTACCTTGTACCACAAAATTCTTCAACGTGATTACTTTAATTCCAGTAGATGCCTAAAATAGGAATGGAGATGATTTCTTGTCTCCTCATCTCTTATCGCTTTCTACCTTTCTGATTTCCTCCCTTCTTTCTAAAATCTGACAGTTTTCAGCTCCAAAATGTCTCTCCAGTCACCCTACATGATCTCTTTATATTTTGGGTTGCATCATTTGAACCAGCCTGTCATGTTTGCCTTGTTCTTTCCAATTTCCCCTTCCCTGCACTGCAGATGAAGTAATGTTTTGAAAATGACATGATTAGATCACCCTCCTCAAAGGTGCCTGCTGGCAGGCAAGGAGGGAACAGGTGTCCCTGAGCCTGACATGTATCACCACCCACGATTGGCCACAGTCAACTACTTTGGTCTCATATACTCTTCCTCCATCTGTTCCGTGTGATCCTGTCCCTGGATTTTTCATCTTTCCCACAATGTGTTGCACTGTTTCATCTTTTCTTTTTCTTTTTTTTTGCTTGCTGTCTTTATCCTTGCAGTTGATCTTGCTTAGGCTGCCCTTAATCTTGAATAGTAGGAATTGGAAGTGCTTGCTTATTGCATTGGTTCACTTTATTTAAGGCTTTCTCTATGATTTTTGGCAAACAGGAGCACAGGCTCAGGATGATAGCAGTTTATGTAACCACTGAAGGAGTTTTAAACATTCTTGATATCATCCATGTATTCAAAGAATACTCCATTATTTTCACAGCTAGGGTACCTAATTATATATTTCCTGGAGGAGCTCGAAGGAGGTTTCAGTAAATTATCTTGAAATATTCCATTTGAATTCCAACTTGTGACAGAGCCAACATAGCTGGTTACTGTGACAGAGGATACATATATTCCTCTTCTATGTGTTGCTTATCTCCTCTGGACAATATCATCACTTTCTTTAACACTTCTCCATAGTTACCATTGGGTTACCACCACAACCAAGCCCAAAAACTCAACCCTACCACAACATGATAACCACTGGCACAGTTTTATCACTATGACTGCTATTACCCATGCTAACATCATCAAACCCAACATCTATGACATTAAACTACTGACATCTAACCAGCACATCATTATTAACACTAGTACCAAACGAATTAACTAACCACCAAGAGCTAAGCTTTTATATAAAGCCAGTAGTTAAACTAAGCACTATACACAAGTGTATTTTTATTTCTTTCTTGGTATACTTATTTTGTATATGAAGTCTCTGAGACAGTTTCTCAGTTGTTATGTTCTGGGAAAAACAGAAAAATTTGATGTAAGTGCTAGTGATTTAGATATCTGCTAATTGAACTCTCATGTTATACAAATGGAAAGAAACAGAATACAAGAGAGTTAGGAAATAGCCCAAACCTTGTTCTGACTCATCCTGGGACCATGCTAATGGTGCCATTTTCCCCTCTGTGGTTTTGTATTAATGTTAAGCTTTTCTTATTGCACAAAAATTTTAATATCTCAAAGAAACGCACATTGGACAAAACAATATATCAAGATTTAATAAACACAGATAGCTAGCAAGATCAAAAGAAAGCCCACCAATTGGGAAAAGATCTTCAATAGCCATAAAACAGACAAGGGTCTCATATCTAAAATATACTTAGAACTCAAAAAATTAAACCCTCCAACAACAAATCCTCAAAGAAACAACTGCCCAATAAATAAATAGGTTAAAGACTTAAAGAGAAACTTCTCTGAAGAAGAAATGAGAAAATGCCAATAGACACATGAAGAAATGCTCAACTTCTCTAGCCATAAAAGAAATGCAGATGAAAACAACATTGAGATTCTACCTCACCCCCCAGTTAGAATGGCTATCATCAAGAAATCTAATAATAACAGATGCTGGAGGGGATGTGGTCAAAAGGGAACCCTACTGCACTGTTGGTGGGAGTGTAAACTTGTTCAAGCACTTTGGAAACCAGTATGGAGGTTATAGTATAGCGCTCCCCTATGACCCAGCAATCCCACTTTTGGGCACTTACCCAAAAGATCACAAACAAGGTTATACTAAAGCTACCAGTACAACTATGTTTATCGCAGCATTATTTCCCATAGCTAAGATATGGAACCAACCCAGATGCCCCTCAGTAGATGAATGGATCAAGAAAATGTGGTATATATACAATGGAATTCTAGGCCTCCATCAGAAAGAATAACACCACTCCATTTGTTAGGAAATGGCAAGATGTGGAAAAAATTATCTTAGGTGAAGTAAGCCAGGCCCAAAGAAACATAGGACCCATGATTTCCCTTATTTGCAATACCTAGTATATGTCTAGGACAAGCAGAAAAGATAACAGTCTATGTATATATGACCAGATAAGATGGTATTAAGAGAAATGAACCCCAAGATAGGGACACAAGTGGTTTTTTTTTATTTCTTGCTATTGTTTTTAATGTATTTATAATGTACATGTGATTTTCTTTTTGTTTCTTTGGTATGTTCTTCCCCCATGGTATAACCTTGCTTATACTGTATTTGATGTCGGTGCCCTGCACCTTGTCTGTACATTTTTCTAATTTGGGGAGGGGAAGGGAAATAATAAAATGCTGAAATAAGGATTCAGGTTGACCCACAGTAACAATGAGATGTACAAGACACTATGTTAAAAAGGAACTTTACAAGATGGGGGGGGACAAGGGAGGGGTTGGGGAGGTGGGAAGGGAAGGGATTGTAGGGGGAAAACAAAGGATTAGGTAACAATGCTTGATATGAAATGTACTCTTTACCTTATCCATGTAATTTAACTCCTCTGTACAGTATTTTTTACAATAAAGAACATATAAAAATAAAATAATAAAATAAAATAAACACAGAGGCCCAGGAAAAATACAAAGATTTAAAACACAGGAACAATGATTTTTCTTTCTTTCCTCAACCCCTACACTAAATGTGACAAGAAAAGGATTGATTGTTATTCACTGGAATTCACCCCAATGAACAGGGCAGGAACTTAATGTGTCTCTGAATGAACATGGAGGTTTTACTTTGTTCTCCAGACAGCACCTCAACAGCCAAAGTAGAAGAACGTTGAGTTCATGACTAGGAAGAGAAGGTGGAGGCTTCCAACACAATTTGCACAGATGGAGAGCAATGAAGCAGAGAAATGAAGGAGGCGGTGCCAGAAGGCAGGGGCAGACTTGAAGCGTCTTCTTTAATCTCAGTGGTGGGAAAAAGTTTGAGCTTGATTGACATGGATTAGTTTCATATTTAAAGGATGAAATGGCTTATAGCTTCTGAATAGTTTTCCTCCTCAGGTAAGGCATTGTTGCCAGGTCCATGGGAGAGGAAGAAACAAAGCTGCTGAAAACTGAAGAGAGTTTACAATTGGAGCTTCCGGAATTGGACTGGGGAACATGGGTTGGCCATAGAGCTTTGGCTTGATCTCCCTTGAAGCCTTCTTCTGGGCGGGTTATGACACAATGACAGCATTTTATCTTTCTTACAGCCATACATGATGAGTCATGCTTGCCCCACTTTCCCATCCAACCTTTTGAGTCTGTCTATTTCTGTGAAGCCTGAAGTCTCTGTTGAGGCTAAGGTCCAGACTTAACTATATATTGCAGATTTGTTGTGCACTCAGAGTCTGACTGTAGAGATAGCCCATTTCTAGATCCCTGTTAGAATATGGCTGATGAGGAGATGAAGAATACAAAACAAAGACAAAGAGACCTGGAGCTGGTTTCAGAACCTATCTGGAAAGATTCTACAACCAGGCCTTATTTTGGTTTTAAGTCTTATGAAAAGTTACAATTATAAGGCTGGACATGGTGGTACATACCTGCAATCCCAGCTAAACAGGAGGCCCCAATTGCTGCATTGGGGTCTAAGACCAACCCTGGGCAAAAATGCAAGACTTTGTTCAAAAAGTAATTAAAATAACAAAGGGCTTGAGTGTGGCTCAAGTGGTAGAGCTTCTTCCTAGCAAGCACAAAGCCATCAGTTCAAAGCTCAGTACAATAAAAACAAAATGGTGAATTATTGGTAGTTTTGTCATCTGTGATATGACTTTCTAATACCTTCCATCTCTACAAGTCACACCAAAGTTCATCTCCCATCTTGCCTCTAAATATGAGACTCTGAGCTTGTCACATGGCATTTTTGTATACCAGTTTTGACTTTGCTCTATGTAAGGGACAGGAAGGTCTTCTCCTTGTATTCTTATCTCAGATGAGCTAAAATGGACACAGGAAAACATTTAAAGAATGAAGTAGACAATCAGTTCATGAGAATGCCTCATGAAGTTTGTGCTGCATAATCATGCAGGAAATGAAGAATAATGGAAGAAAAAGTACCCATAGAAAGTGGGATATTGTTCAGCACAAAGAAAAATGAAATTGTGTCATTTATAGGAAAAATTATTGTGCTAAAGAGCAACATGGTACAGATAAGCCACACGCAAATGGGTAAATATTGTATGTTTCCACATATAAGTGATATCTATACTACTACTATGATGATGATGATGACTACTGCTACTACTACTAATAATAATAAATGACATGATTGTAAAAAGTGGACTCTTTGGTCTAGGGATCTGTGGAAGTGAGATAGAGAAAAGGGGAACCTGATATAGGATGAATATGATCAAAGTATCTTACATATGTATCAAAAAATAGCATAATGAAAATTTATAAAACTAAGAAAAGGGTATGAGGGGCTGGGAAGGTGGCTCAGTGGTAGAGCGCTTACATGAAGCCCTGGGTTCAATTCCTCAGCCCCACATAAGCAAAAAAAGAAAAAAGCCAGAAATGGCTCTGTGGCTCAAGTGGTAGAGCGCTAGCCTTGAGCTGAAGAACTGAGAGACAGCGCCCAGGCCCAGAGTTCAGGCCCCACGACTGGACCCCCCCCCAAAAAAGAAAAGGGTATGAAGAGGAAGGAGAAGGGTTCAAATGGATAACAGAGTGATTGAATTTGACCAAAGTACATTATAGGAATACATGAAAATCTCACAATAAGATCCATTTGTACAATTAAGTTGTTATTAAAAATGGAAAAAAAAAATCCTTCATGGGAAGATAGAGTTGTTTTTTTTTTTTGTATCCAGACAAATGATAACTTGGAACCCCGTAACAGTTTAGACTTCTCCCAATGGGCCTTTTTGTCTTGATTTGCTCCATGAATTCTGGCTTTCATAATATCCAATCTGCCATCATCTCATTCTGATTGTAGCCTTTGAATGTATCTAACCTCAGTTCCTCTCATTTTCATCCATCAGTTGCTATTATGAGTTATTTGGTCTTAATAGTTTTCCCTGCATCTTTCTACCTCCTTGTTTTTTACCTCAACGTATACCTAGACTTTGTCCAATAACCCTTTGTGTATCAGGTTCTGGCCAAGTCTAGTCAAAATTATTCAAAATTATAGATTGTAAACTCCCACTTGTATAATTTCAGGATATCCTCAGTTGTTAATGTCTTTTCCTGTCTACTTTAACACATCCTGATCTTTTACCTTGCCTCCTAATAATGTATAAAACTATGTATTTAATTATATGTCTCTGGTTTTATTCTATAATTCCCTTACGGACCAAACTTCATTTGGTTCTTCACGTTTTTCTAGTGTCCACCAGAATTCTGGATACATAAGATCCCGATACACCTCATTTCAAAGAATTAGTTATTCTGAACACTTTGGAAATTACAACAAAGAATAAGCCTGTCAAGGGAGTCTAAAAGTAAATGTGCTAGAAACAAATATAATCCTTGAATAATATAATATAATTGACACAGAGAAAAGGACAAACTCAGAAAGGGTTTTCTCCATTCATGTTTATCTTTGGAGGCCTCATGTGCATTACAGTTATGAGAGTCTTGGTCTTGCTCAAAATTGTTTTGTTTTTCTTTGTTTTGGCCCTCCCCCACCTCCCTTTCTTTTTATAATGTTCTTAAAAAGTTGAGAATGGTTTATCTTAGCATTTGTAAGTTTATTTGTGGATGCAATTGTGAAGCTCATCATGTCAGTTTTATGAGCAGCCTGAGTCCATTGTCCTTAGAAAACGAAAATGATTAACAGTGATTTGTTTTGTTACTCAATTGTTTAAATTATAATAAGCCCCCATCAGGGTTTTTTAAGTACAGCTGTGTTTATGGATTAAGATCTACTGACTCAAATATTTACAGTGTTCCAAAAATTACGAGAACATACAGTGTCAGGAATTTTCCATAGGCTGCTCCTTTGGGCTGGAGTGGGGTTCAGCTTATGTAGGGAAAGTTTTAGGACAACTTCAAAGAACTTGGTCAGTCTATGGGATTGCATCCCTAGATAGATACCAAATGGAACCACTCTAATGAAATAAGACCCCGGCTAAACATGGCCAGCTTAACATTCAAGCCATGCTTTCCTTTTTTTAAAGGACCAGAACAAATGGGCTTAAAACTGGGGAAAAAATAGACTCTCCTCACTTCGAAAGCCAAACCTGTGACTGTCATAGACTCTCTGTATTGTTTCCATGTTGATGCATTTGAAATTCAACCTGTCTTGTGTAAAAATCCAGTCCACTATTTTTGAGTTCTATGGCATGCAAAAAGTGCTTCATGCTTTTGGATCATTTGTTTTTATCTATGGAATAAGGGTAGTTGGTGATGGGACAAGAAAACATGTCACCACTTCCTGCCTGTAAAGAGGCCCTCATAGGCCTCTTTTTGCTTTAAGCCACATTTTTCCCTTTGAAACCCTAGATTACAGATGGAACTTTTCTCCAGAGAAAGCTTACAAAATTGTAGGAAGAATATTGTCTTGCCCTTGAAAACCTTTGTCATGGGTTTTAGTTTATCTCTCCTTTCTTGACCTCACTTATGTTTGCTTGTTGTTTGTGCTCAGCCAGTGACTACTCAGGGCTGGTTCTATGATGATTTTGACCTTAGAACCTATGACATGATGTCAAGGTCATTTAACAACTTAGAGTGTATATGTGTTTGTGTGTGTGTATGTGTGTGTATGCATGCATTTAAGAAATGGAGAAAAGAAGGGAAAGAGGCAAGGAAGGAAAAAAATGGAAGAGAAAAGAGAAGAAAGGAAGAAATGTAGAATAAGCCAATTTGTCCTACTTTATTCATAATATAGATAGGAGATAGAAGCACACACATATGCTGAATGACAAAAATCACAAACATAACAACCTACTACATCATTGTACTTTATAGTTAACAGAGTACCTTCATACCTATTATCAAATTTGATCCTCAAAAGTCCATTGAAGTAGTTTAGGCAGAGACAGTCACTTTGTCTTGATGAGCAATCATTGAAATTACTTACGATTTTGTAGATAAATTGTGAATTTGAAAGGCAGAACTCTAATTAATACACCAAGCAAGTTTAGAGCTCTAACTTTTGGAATTCAGAAAACAATATAAATTTGAAAGAAAAGAAGGAGAAAGAAGACATTAGACTGACAGCATGAAACAATTAATGAAGTATTAATTGTCCAGAGATGAAAATATGTTCATGCAAGAATGAAAAAAAATGACCAAATAAAATGCTTGATCTAAAACACTAGCCAAATCAAATAACTTACCATTTGTGGCATTTTGGCAGAGGGTAGAAAGCAAAGCATCTGGAGTTTAATACAGCTGCTTTTCTGTATCATCATATCCCCTTACCCATCTTGTGCTTTGAATTGCTTGAGTCTCAGGTTTGGGGATCTATAAATGGCATCTCCCCCCAGAAAAGTCATGAGGCTTTAATGCAATGGAAAGCATGATGCAAAGTACTAATACAATCATGAGTAAGAGAGATATAAATATGTTTTACATCCTCTTTGTTCTTACAAACAATCATTTTGTTTTTGAGCAGTATCTGAGTTTGAACTTATGATCTTGTGCTTGCTACTCAGATATTCTACTACTCCAGCTGAGCTAGTGCAATCAGATTTTTTTTTTTACTTTTGTGTTATTATTTTAGGTGAAGGTTGTGCCTTGTCCTGGCATTCTTTCTATAGTTGTATAAGACGAGCATAATCCCTTGGCAGCTCCCTGCCTCCCCTCAACAACAGATATAATCCATAAGAATGCTGAAGCATGGACAATTTATATGAACACTCTGTTCCTGGCAATGGAGAAGGGGTTAGGAGGGGCAACAGGGGCCTGTCTAATCCTGATTTTCACCAAGACCTTCTTCTTCCTGGAAACACTCTCAGTAGCTTCAACCATTGTCTTAATGTCTGTATTTGGCTACATTTTGTGCCAATCATTCTGCCTCTGATTTCTTTTTGAGATTGAACACTGAAAATATTTGCTCGTTTATTCATCCGTTACTTCAAAAAGTCATTCACTTAACTAAACATCTTGACTACTGTCATGGGCCTGATTCCATGCTGATTTTTCACTTCAAGGATGAATGGAAGATAAGGGTCACTAAAATGTCATCCTAACAGGTATGGCCTTAAAGACAACTGATGAGAAGAAAGGTTGCAGATTAGAATGAAGGAATCAGGACCTGAGTGCTCATTAGCATCATTCACTTTGGAAAGAATTATTTTACTTTTGTGAGTCTCAATTTTCTCATCTGGAGGAGACACACCCTACTCTTCTGGGTTTCTAGAAGGAATATTGTAGACATAATCCTAATGTACTTAGATAATAGCAAATGCTCATCATACGTCTCTTCTTGATTGAATTAATGTTTCATAGGAAATGATAGCTTGCTATATCAAAGGAGGTGATGAGGACATAAAAGAGCTAATGAATGTATTTCTTTTATTGGCAAGTACACAAAAAAACAACCCCCCCAAAAAACAACAACAACAAAAAAACAGAAAACAAGAGCAGGATGCTGTTAGCATCCATAGCCCTGATGGGACAAATGGAAGAACAGCATTACTGGGATCTTTAGAGAACAAAAGAAGATAGAAGCAAAGTTGTAAAAGGGACTGTAGTCTTTAGATAAAGAATGAACCTCTTCAGAGAAGTATCTCTTTAAGTCTTTAGCCCACTTATTTATTGGGCAGTTGTTTCTTTGAAGATTTGTTGTTGGGGTATTTAATTTTTTGAGTTCCAGGTATATTTTAGATATGAGACC
>NW_012267343.1:6272462-6348630 GCF_000151885.1 Dipodomys ordii | reverse complement strand
AACCAATTTTGCCAGCACCATTTACTGAAGAGGCTGTCTTTCTTCCATTCTATTTTTTTTTTAGTTCCCTTATCGAAGATTAGATGGCTATAGGTCGTTAGGTTCATTTCTGGGTTTTCAGTTCTGTTCCATTGGTCCTGAGATCTGTTCTTGTGCCAGTACCAAGCTGTTTTGATTAGTATGGCTTTATAGTAGAGTTTGAAATTTGGTATTGATATTTCTCCAGCACTGTTCTTTCTATTGAGGATCATTTTTGCTATTTGGGGTCTTTTATTGTTCCATATGAATTTTTGGATTGCCTCTTCTATTTCCTTGAAGAATGAGGTTGGACTATTGATAGGTATCACAATGAATTTGTAGATAGTCTTGGGAAGTATTGATATTTTCGCGATGTTGATCTTTCCAATCCAGGAACATGGGAGTTTTTGACACTTTCTAAGTTCTGTTTGGAAAGAAGGATGGCCAATAGACACTTGAAGAAATGCTCAACCTCTCTAGGCATAAAAGAAATGCAAATCAAAACAACATTGAGATACCACCTCACCCCAGTTAGAATGGCTATAATCAAGAACTCTAATAACAACAGATGCTGGAGGGGATATGGACAGAAGGGAACCTTACTGCATTGTTGGTGGGAGTTAAACTTGTTCAACTACTTTGGAAAGTAGTATGGAGGCTCCTTCAAAGACTTCACATAGAGCTCCCCTATGACCCAGCAATCCCACTTTGGGGCATTTACCGAAATGATCACAAACAAGACCACACTAAAGCTACCAGCACAACTATAATTATTGCAGCATTATTTCCCATAGCTAAGATATGGAACCAACCCAGATGTCCCTCAGTAGATGAATGGATCAAGAAAATGTGGTATATATACACAATGGAATTCAATGCCTCCATCAGAAAGAATGACCTTGCCCCATTTGTTAGGAAATGGAAAGGCTTGGGAAAAATTATATTAAGTGAAGTAAGCCAGGCCCAAAGAAACATAGGTCCTATGGTTTCCCTTATTTGCAGTAACCAGTGTATATCTGAGTCAAGCAGAAAAGGTCAGAAAAGTTGATGTTAGGGAAATTAACCCCAAGATAAGTATTCAAATGTTTTTTTTCTTTCATGCAATTGTTTCTAGCATAGTTATAACATGATTTCTTTGTTACTTTGTATGTCCCTCCACCATGGTATAACCCCTGCTTTCACTGTATTTGATGTTGTAATAATTTGTGGAGGGGAAGGGAAAAAACAAATCGTTTAAATAGGGATACAGGTGGACCCATTGCAACAATGAGATGTACAAGTCGTTATGTGGAAAAATGAATTTTACAACTTTGGTGGGGGGGAGGATCATGTTGGGGGGCAGGGGAGAGTATGAGAAGGGATGGGAATGGGAAACAAAGGAGGAGGCAACAATGCTTGATAAGAAATGTACTCATTATCTTGCCCATATAATTGTAACCCATCTGTACAGTATTTTCACAATAAAAAAATGAATCAGAGGGCAGAATATTAAAATTTCAATCTCAGCCTTCTCTTGCCCTGAAATTTTATCATCACCAACTGCTATCAAAATGTACTGAGCTCCTGTGTGCCAAGGGCCCAGCTCATTTTGCACATGGACATTGGACCCTTTGTATACAAAACATGGCTGTGCAAGAGAAGAAAACCAGGATGCACATCACAAATGAGGAAAACTCCAGACTCTGGAAGAATGATGACTTGCCCACATAAAGAAGCATTAACAGTTTTGAACAGGTTTTTAACTGTTCTCTGATACAGCAGTTACTTCGTAGTCCATGAGACTCTTATCTCCAATTAACCACCAAAAGGCCAGAAGCAGAGCTGTGGTTCAGGTGGTAGAACACTAGCCTTAAGTGAAAAAGCGCTGGGATATTGCCTAGTTCCTAAACTCAAGTTTTCTCTCTCTCTCTGTGTCTCTCTCTCTCTCTCTCTCTCTCTCTCATACACACACACACTAATAAATTATACATTCATTATGAATCACTCTTAGATATGAACTCAACAAAGAAAGCATCTAATAAATGCTCATTTATTCAAATTAGCTTAAAACTATAAAAAACTAGCTTTACCAAAGTCTGATAAGCTCATATTACAGAATAATACATATAATGACCAGAATAAGCAAATCCATAAACACATACAGAGATTACTGACTTGCAGAGGCTGGTGAAACGGATAGGAAGTTACTGCGAATGGGTACAAGAGAGTGATGAAGATGTTTTGGAATTTTGTAATGGTGATGTTGCAAAACTATGAGATTATAATAGTAATCACTGAGTCATACACTTTAAAAGGCTGAAGCAATGGTCTTAAAGTAGTATATCAATTTTTAATAGTAGCAATAAAAGAAAAGAACAGATTATGAACACATATAATAACAGGAAAATCTCAAAAAGGTTTTTAGTATGTAAAATACTACACGAATAGTGGAACTTTATAATTCCATTGATATGATCATCTAGAAGAGTCTAAATTAAATTGATAGATACGATTCAGAATTGTGATTGCTTCTAGGAATGGAAAGGTTGGGAATGACTCCTGAGAGCAGTTCAAGAGAACTTATTGGCATGCTGGCCATACTTTATATGTTTTCTTTGATGTTTTATATCTTGATAGGGATTTTGGTTAGGGGTTTGTATCAAATTGTATAAAATGGTAAACATAGGACTTGAGAATAATTTAACTTGACACAATAATAAACCCTATTCAACTAAACTCTTTAGAGGGAACTATTTGAAGGACAGTGTATGGGTGTCTATAACTTACTTTGAATTGAATAAGCAACAACATTGAATTGCCTGGTAGAGAGAGGGACATTGAGCTGAAAAGGTGTAGGGTATATCAATTATGTTAATGTAACAACCTAGGAAGAAGGCATATGCATTTGCTTACTTGTCTTTTATAAAAAATGTTAAAAAAGGTGGTGCTCTGTCTCTGCTTGAATGTCGACAATAGCTCACAAAACAGCTTATGTTACTGTGCATTTTCTGTTTATGTCAGGCTTGTCCTCCACATGTCAACATTTTGCATTGTTACTACCCAGTGCTCTCTATCTGCATTATGGATCTCTGGTGTCCCATAGATCTATTCCCTTACTCTTCAAAACACTGCACAAGTCTAAGGCCTATGGGGTTTAGGGTTTCCAAAACCAGTTTCTACCACAATAGTGCCACAACCATTCTAGGTATCATCTTCTGACCAGCAGCAGCAGCAGTAGCAACAGCAGCCGTAGCAGTGATGGTGGCGGTGGCAGCAGTGGCGGCTGCGGTGGCAGCGGCAGAATAAGATATCCCTTGGGAACATGGAAGAAATGCAGATTCCTAGGATCATTTCAGACCTATTGAATCAGAATCACTTTAACAAGATTTCCAAGTTATAGGTACTTAAGAGAGACACACACAGAGAGAAACAAAGACGGAGAGAGGAAACTCAACAGGATAGAGACCTATTTTGGAGGGCTGATGTACAGAATTAAGAGCCTGACTGAGTGGGCGTGATGAGAGCTCATGGGGTGTTAAGATGATTCACAAGTAAGTGATTATGCTGTGGAGCAGAGAATGCAGACCTCACACGGTGGATAAAATACCAGAGCCATGGTAGCGTGGAGGCCCTTAGCTAGAGCACTTTGTGAGCCTTACCATAACATATAAAGTTGGTGTGCTTCGTTGGGCCTTCCATGAGCAGTACTTTCCAGAATTCCCCACCACATTTTGCCTTCGTTTTTTCTAATATAGCAGCACTCTCTGGAAGAAAAATATGAGTTTCCTTTCATTTCTTGTCTCCACGTTGCAATTACATAAGCACTGCTGCCAGTTGTTTGAAGCATGTGAAAAATGTGAAGAACAATTTGTCACTATTTCTAATTGAGGCTTTTTCATGACAGAATGTCTTTCCCGGGATTGGGGCTTGCTTTCTTAATACTGATGACCTGAGTTACTTGGCCTTTTCTTGGGACATTTGTTTCATCATTTTAATGAACACAAAATACCGGTTCCAACTCAGAGTAAATATCCAGAACACCACCCAGGCTCACCCTTCATGAGTCCTTCACCAGGTTTGCAACTTCTATGAACTCTAATGGTTTTTGCCAGTGGTGATTGTTCCCTCTGAGCATGCTGTGAGCCCGCCTAATTGAGTCTACCTCATGATGACCTAACATAGCACAGGGAACAGGGGTGACCTTGGATGGAATACCTTATTATCTCATTCTTCAGGATTCAGCTCAAATAACACACATTTAGTGAAGCCTTATCTAACTTCCTTAGCAGCCTCTAAATGTGCCTGTGTTATTTGCCTCTTAGCTTATACTACATCTCTGATTTAACTGTATAGAGAAGAACTGTCTACATTAACCCAATAGTTAGCACAAAAACACTTCCAAATGCTTTTTCTACTAAAGAACTGTGATTAATAGCTCTTTTCAGGGGAAGATGAGGCAAACTTAGAGTATGGTTAGACTCAGGAAATTGTTTTACACACACACACACACACACACACACACACACACGTATCAGAGAAGTTGAGGTAGAGAAATGAAGGTAGTGGGGAAAAAAATAGAGGATATATGGCAAGGGACTGCAGCCTGAATCCCAGGCATAGCTGAAGCTTTGAACTTGAATCCAGTTCATCTGAATACCCAGTAATTTCATCTTTCCCTAAACAAGAAAATACATGAGACGTTATCATGGAAATGGCACTGGAGCATTCAGATACATTTCCAAATATAGGAGACCATACTGGAAGACATCGATTTCCAGCATATGCTATGACCTAGGGATTGATCGTGACAGGCTCTGAGTAGCTGACATAAGATTATAAAAGAAGAACTCCCAATAACCTAACTGTGTATAGTGAATGTTATTGACCTTGCATTGGCTCCCAACCACTTTGCCAAAGTTTTCCTCATATTTTATATCTTATAATGTTTGCAAAAAACACATAAACATTATCCATATTGCCAGGTTTGCTAATAAGGAAACAGGCTTAGAAAGGTTAAGTAGATGCCAAAAGTTTCTGAGTTAGAATATGATGGACTAGCGCTAGAACTGATTCCAATAAACCTTCCTTTAGCAAACATTTTAAACCAAAAACATCTGATTACTAAAAGTGACTTCTTGACCAAGTTTGTGTCTTTTAGCCACCAAGTCTAACTCTTTGGGTTTCACAGAGGAGCTCATTCACTCTTTCTTTATGCAATGGCTTAATGACATGTAGTCACACATCATAAGACATTCAAAACTAAAAATGTAATTAGTAGTAGTCATGGTGTGGAAACACAACAATTAGATCTACTGACAACATCGGTGAATATTGGGAAACTGAGCAGCAGTGAACACAAGAACAAAACAAAACATACAACCCCAAATCAAGAAATATTCCATGTAAACAAATTCGAAGGCCAGGTCCATTAGGCAGGGTTGTCAATGTCTTCTGGTCCAGAATGCTGCTATGAAGAGCAATAAGAAGAAATTGGGCTCAACAGAAATTGTTATTAGTTCTCACTTTGAAGTAACATGGTAGGACAAAACATATTTCAAGGGAAAATATTGCAGCATAAATGGCTAAAATAGCAGTGGTGTGATCAATGACTGTACTTATAAGAGAAGAGGCTTTAGTACCTAGTCTGACCTTGCCCATGTTAATTTTGTGATCAGGTGCTTTACCACTTTGAGTCACAGTGTGCTATTTTCAAGAGAGAATCTTAATCACATCTGTTTCCAATGATCCTTGTGAAGGTAGAAAAATAGATTACATACATAACATTTTGGTACATAGATTATGTTCAATAAGCTACTAAATCACATCTAAGCACCACTTTGGTAGCCAAATGGAAAAGTTCATGTGATTGGAAGGAACTTCCAGTATGGATCAGGTCTCATCTGGAAATCGTAAGTGCCTGGAGCATTCACTCTTCATTCAGAGGAGGAATTGGGAGGGAGACTTTCCCACTCTTGTGTTATCTATCTCCACTTGGTGAAAAGAGCCATAAAGTGTCCGATACACTAGCTCTTGTTCTTCATATCCCAGCCCGCATCGCCTAGGAGACAGAAATAGCATTCATCGAAAGCCGCAATTACCTCATTTCACTGGCTTGTTCGTGTGAGATGTGCCTTGCTTCCCAGTGCCTGCACAGGGCCAAAAGTCCAGCAAACAGAGCTGCTGCTTGTCCAAGAAATGGTCTTGCAAGCAGGAGAGGACAGCATGTTCTCTGAACAGTTTGGGACCCTTGGCTGTTTTGTGGGTGTTTTGTTTTTCAGGCCAGAAACAGTGTCTGAAACCTCCTGGGGATTTCCCAAGCCCCATTCGTCAGGCAGCCAGGCTTCCTGACGCCCCCTCTGAGTGATGGGGAGAATGGAGAAGGTCATGCACAAGGCAGTCCAAGGGCAGCTTTAGCACGATTGCGGGAAATGGGAGAGTTAATGTCAGATGGTCAGAAAAGAAACAAGAAAATCTTGCCGAAACGGTGACGGGCACATGGAAATAGGTCTTGAAGGAAACACTCAGAGATTAAACGACTGAACTCCTAACTCATGTAGTCGCTAAATGGAAGAGAGGGGATTTGAACTAAACTAACCAACTGACCTGTGAGCCCAGGACTAGGGGCTTTCTGCCAACATGAGAATTTGTGTGCTAAAATCAAGGAAGCCCCAAACAAACTAGGATGAGTTTGTCACCATAATTCCATCCTAGATAGGTCAGATTTCAAAGTTCATGCCTTCCTTTCTTCCTTTTTTTTTTAAAATTGTGATGTACAGAGGGGTTACAGTTAGGTAAGTGAGGTAATGAGTATATTTCTTTTTGAACAGCATTACTCCTTTCCTCATTTTCTCCTGCTCTACTGTGAGCTGCCCCCGGCCACTCCCCCAAGTTCATACCCTTCATCATCAAACACAGTCTTGCTCTCAGGAGATTTGAATTTGATAGGGCAAATAGGCATGACGATAGACAATCATTACACACATTCAAAAGGAATAGTTGTCTGAGAACAGGATTATCACCATTCCTCCTTGCTAGGAGCCCTCAAATTTGGCAAGGGAATTCTTTCTCTCAAGACAAGCACTGTGGCTCATAAAAATTGGGTTCCACAGCTGGGTGCTAGAGGCTCATGCCTATAATCCGAGCTACTCAGAAGGCTGAGATCAAAGGATCACAATTCAAAGCCAGCTCCAGGCAGGAAAGTCCAGGAGACTCTGATCTCCAATCAACCATCAGAAAACTGCAAGTGGCACTGTGAATCAAGTGGTAGAATGCCCACCTTGAGCTGAAAAGCTGAGGGACAGTGCCAAGGCCCAGAGAAGTTCAAGCCCCACAACTCACACACACACACACACACACACACACACACACACACACAATTGGGTTCCTCTCACTAGCGAATAGTTTCAAAATTAGTAGGTAATACAGTCAGATTCATGGAAAGATTTCCTTGTTATAAAGAAACATAGCAACCAGAGCTCTATCATCCATTGAATATGTTTATGTCTAAGTGTGATTGACCTTTGAAACTATGGTAGTTGTTTTGAATTTATAAGATAATTAAAGATAAGCTAGAAGATAGGGATGGCAAAATGGACCTGTGCCTTAGATGACATTGTTACCTGGGGACTTTAAGATTATAAATCACCTTTATTATTGAAACAAATTGACACTCTGTTAGGCCACCAATAACTTCTTCATGGATAAAATATCCAATGGAGAAAGAGAGAAGTTTACCAGGTAATACCATCAAGGAAGGGATTCATAAATATCTAACATGTGTATCATGATGTAGAGGAGGATCATTATTTATAAGACAAAAATGAGATATAAAAAACACTATTAGAAAATCTACAAAGACATAGTGTGCAGTGTAGCCAGAGAAAAGCAGTCTCATTTGGCTCAAGCCAAGATTTATGAGAATGATTAATGGAACAGGAAGCAGGAAATGTACTCAGGAAACAGAATATGAAAATGGCTTTGAATTCCAGGCCTAGTAACTAGATTTTTTTCTCCCATAGATGACAGAAAGCCACAGTTTTACTTTGAATCTGAAATATCCCCCAAAGGACTCATTTTTAAAGGCTTATTTGCCAGCTGATAGACCTGTGAAAAGTGATGAATCATGACCTCATCAATGGATTAATTCATTGCATTGATGTATTCTTATTTTGATGGTCTTGTTGGGAGGTGTTGGAAACTTAGGAGATGAAACTTAATTGCAAGAACCAGGTCACTGGTTACTGCTTTTGAAGGGTATATTTTCCTTTGTATACATGTCCCTTGTATCTTTGAAGAGTGTCCTCTCTCTCTCTCTCTCTCTGTCTTTCTCTCTCTCTCCTTCCCTCTCTCCCTTTCTCTCTCTCTCTCTTTCTACTTCCTGACAACCATGAGATGAGTAGATCTGCTCTGCTATGTCCTCTCTACCATGATGTTCTGTCTCATCATAGCCAAAATGACTAACACACATTTCAAATGAATAGCTCCAAAATTTGTATTGGAAGAGAGAGAGAGAGAGAGAGAGAGAGAGAGAGAGAGAGAGCATGAAAGAGCATGAAAGAGCATGAAAGAGCATGAATGTGCATGTGTGTGAGTATTAAGGATATGAGATGTGGGATGGAGGCAGAGAATATGAGTCTAAAGTGAGGCCTGGAAATATTTTATAAATGAACTTTGCATGAAGTTTCTAAATGATTTTTCAGTATAATAACATGTGAGACCAATGCCATGGTCATCTATAATTTGGAATCTATTCAGCTTATTTATACATGCAAATCTCTTCGATTGTGAATCTGGAAAATATATTGGAGAATTTCTAAGCAAAGATTTCCACTTTTGGCCCGTCACTGCCTCCCATCTGCCTCTAAAGTAATTCAAATCATTGAAACCTCTACAGGACCATAAAAATATACCATCACTACCTACCATCATTATGATCATGAATAACAAGTAAAAAGAAATGTGCAGAAGTTAAATGATTTATTCAATGACCACCTGCATAGTAGGTTCAGATCAAGGACTGGAAGCAAGGTTTAACTTTGCTAACCTATCATTTCTTTCACGGAACTAATTACAGATAGTGCAGAAATATCACCCTTCCATGTATTCTGCAATTACCCTTTGCAAGATGCATGTGTTCTTTGTTGTTGTTGTTTATATTCCAAGTCATATTCTTCCTGGAAAGCTCATTCTTACATGATTAATTACATTTGATACATCCAGTGGTTTTTAAATATGAGTATGCATCAGAATCATTTGAATTTATGTTGAAATAAAGATTCTAAGTCATCTCCGGATGACCTGATTCAGTAGGTCTAATGATTCTGATAAGCTATATTTATAGGATATTTTTTACATTAGAGCTATGTTAATGGATCTGGTACCACATTTTAAGAAAAAGTCAACACATTCAATCCACGTGTAGAATTTTTGACTTGAAGAACCAATTTAACAGTCCTGTAAACCTACCCAGTCGACCAGCTGTAGCGCTTTCTAGCTGTGTAATTTGAGCTTATTACCACCAATATTTTAGTCATGGTTTTGCATTTAAAAAAATGGGATGGAGAGTAAATATCTGAGTATTTACTAAATACAACCCTGTGTGCCTAATACAGTGCTCAGGAGGTAGTCAAGATTCCTTAACTCTTAATTTTCCATTCTTCTTTCTCTTGTGGACCAATGTTTTTCAAGAAGAGAAATGGTTCCTGGCTCCAGTTGCAGATTCATGGCTCTTGTTGTAGGCTGGCTTTCCTTCAAATAAGCTTGAGTTTACACCTCTTCCACCAAATTACTAAAACACATATGGAGCCTATTTCTAAGGAGTGCTATGCAAATCATTGCAAAGGGGGAAAATATGATAGGCAAATTATATCAATATTATCCTCAAAGCAGAGTTTAGAGATAAAACCTATCCCATATGTTCTGCTTCACTGACTTTGGCATTTTTAGCAGTTCAATCATAGCAGCTGCTCCTGCTCACTAATTGCCTGCAACATTAAACAATGAATACACACCCGTTCCCAGACTTTTCCTTCAGTGTCAAACTCAGATCTCACAGATATTTTCGTGCTTCCCCAGTTCACTCCATTCCACTTGTGTTAAACTCTTGTCAACAAATGACTGAGCTAAAGGTGGGAAGTGAGAGATCAAAGCAACCTTTGGCATGATTGGTAACAGATGGGGTTCTAGACCCCAAGACAAACTGGCCCCAGACATAGTCTTTGCATAACTCAAAGGATCTTGACTAAGTTGTCATTACCATTCCTAGTTGACAGATGATTTTTCCCGTTGAATTTGCTGGAACACATCTTCATTGGAAACTATGTACCCTCATGTATCTTGTCCTCTAAATTACAAAACTGAAAACTGGTGCTGATATTTTTCTGATCACATGTTTCAAATCAGCCTCCATGTCCTGTCAACATTTGCATGTCAATTCTTGTCTCTGTTCTCACAATTTTCTACCAAAGCCATTATCTTCTAGATTATCCACAATAGAATATCTAGTGATATATCAAACTTCTGTTTAGCTCCACTCTATCCATGGCTCATCCCAGATGGAATGATCTAGAACACTAAATATATCTTATCATACTTTTTAATTTCTTTCTAGTGATCCACTAGTCTCAGAAACTTAGCCTACTCTCATATTCCAACTGACTATAAATGTGCACTGTCCAATATGGTAGCCATTATTCATCTGTGCCTACCGAAATGTAACTATTTTAAAATATTTTAGTGCCATTTATTTTTATATCAAACATACATATGTAATATATTCCTATATTATATATGTATATATTTTATACTAGACTGTATGCATATATACATACATACATACATATTGTTGTTCTAGTACTGGGGCTTGACTTCAGGGCCAGGGGCCTCTCCTTTAACTTTTTGGCTTAAGGCTGGGGTTCTACCACTTGAGCTACCACTCTTCATTTGGCTTTTTGATAGTTGACTTCAGATAAGAGTCTGAGAACTTCACTGCTAGGACCGGCTTTATACCCGAGTCTCATATTTCATCCTCCTAAATAGCTAGAATTACAAGCATGAGCTACAGGAGCCTGGCTTATATTTGGCATATTTTAATACCCAATAACCATGTATGGCTACCATTTCAAACAATGGGAAGATAAAGAATTTTTTTCCATCACTAAAACTTTATTGGACAGTTTGGCTCTAAATATTCAAAAGAGCTTAATACTATGCACTTTATTGTATTACTGTGTTATACAAGGTCATCACTTGGGTAAATGGTGTCATCAAGTGTGGCTGAAGAGATGACAAAATTATTAACACACCAGAAAGTAATCATTTTAATGAAACCAAGTTTATTCATAATCTCTAGAGAACTCTCACATAGATCCCAAAGGGAATGCCTTTGATGATATTTATTGCAGCATAGTTTGTGCTAGCAAAGTTTGGGAGTCATCCTAAGTGTCCATGATCAGGAAATGGGATAAGCTCTTTCAGTCTCTTTCAGGACTGGGGGTTTCAGTGATAGAATCTTTTTCCATAGGTTTGATCTTCAAACCCATAATGCAGAGGGCTATGAAGTAGCTGACAAGGAAACCTAGCCTATCTTAAAACATACGTGATCTATTTTATCATGAGATACTGTTTGACAAGATGTAATAGTTTCAAAATTACTGCATGCAAAATCTTGGACAAATCTCATTGATATTCAGTTGACTAAAAGAAGCTAGGAATATAAGAACCCAAAGTATATGATTTCTTGTTTGTGAAGTTTGTTGAACATGCAAACTACTCTGTGGTAATAGAAATCAGAACAGTGGTTGCATATAATTTGGGAGTTTACTGTTGAGGGGTAGAAGGAAAGTTTTCCGGGTGATGGAAATGTTCTATGTTTTGATTAGGGTGTCCATTACATGGGAACATGCATTTGTCAAATTCATTTAACTCTGTGATGCAGACATGTACATTTTACTGTATGTAAATATACTCCAACAGAAATAGTTCTTTTTGAGGCAAAAAGAGAGAGATTAGTTTCAGATGGGATATATACAGCCATGTTTATACATATGCAAAAACCACACTAAGTAGTTTATAAAGACACTTACATAGAAGAGGACATATAGTAAAATGTTTGAGGCAATGTTGTTTTTCCAGATCAGGAAAAAGAATGAAAATGGAAATTAAAGATGAAAGAGACAAAACTTGGAATAAAAGGAACTGGGAAGGGTTGTTAGATGCACTAGAGATAGATGAGCCATTACTCTTAATTCAACTCTCTGTAGTTGGAACCAGTAAAATATGCATGGAGGGAGAAGCCCTCAGACCCACATAGAGGGAGAGGCCCTCAGATTTTTCCCAGGGTGACTAAAGTAGGATTGTGTATCACTGGATTTAACTTCCTCCTTCCATGGAATAATCTTGGCTCTAGAGGGGAGAAATGAAATGGACCCATAGAAGAAATTGGAGCCAGAAGGGGAAAGAAAAGATGGGAGAGAGAGAGAGAGAGAGAGAGAGAGAGAGAGAGAGAGAGAGAGAGAGAGAGAAGAGAGAAGAGAGAAGAGAGAAGAGAGAGGAGAGAGAGAGAAGAGAGAGAGGAGCAGGAGCAGGAGTGGGAGAGGGAGAGGGAGCAGGAGAGGGAGCTGGAAAGGGAGCAGGAGAGGTACAGGGAGAGGGAGAGCGAGGAGGAAGTAGAACAGGCTGAGGTCAACTCGTTAGAGTTTCTGAGCCATCTGCATCCATTGAATTTTCAGTAACAAACACATTTGATTTTCTTATTTTCCTTCGTCTCTTTCTCTTCAACTCCTTTGAGTTGGATTTATTTGCTTTCAAAGATTTATTAATAGCCTACAATCTTTAATCTTTTAAGCAATCTGTAATAAGCAGGATTTTATTATTTAAAACAGTTGCAATAGAAATTCTCAGACCTATACAAAACTAGTTTAATATAATGAAAACTCAGCTCCAACTCCTTTTACTATATGCTAATCTTCTCATTCACACCATTCATCCCTTCATTCCACCTTAAAAGATGTACTTACACTGGATTCTAGTTTAAAGTCAACCTTAGACATGTTATCATTTCAATCATAAATAACACGATATGAATAAGATTCAGAATCATTGTTTTAATAAAGTATACTTACAATAGCCAAGATGTGAGAAAAGCCTCTTTTCTATCAAAGGAAATTGCTTCCTTTCTTTCAGTCATTTTATCTGCAGGCTCCCTTTTGCTAGATGGCTTGGTCTTTGTTAATTTCATTTAGTTCTATACATTCTTTTCCTGATGCACTTTAATTATAAGCTCAACCAATCCAAGCAGAGGGGCAGGGCCTGCTGTGTCAGGGATTAAAAAGGGAGCAGCCTGCCTGCTCTGTAGGCTTGCTTTTCAGATTTTTGGCTGCTGGTGCACTATTGTGTAGAAGTAAACTTAGTTTTGCCAAGTTCCTTTCCAATTGTCATCTTCATTCCTGTACAACACCCCAGCATCCTAAGCCATTTCTAACAAGGATCACCTTGCCCGAAATAATAATTCCTTGATTTCTTCAAATTATAACTCCCCTGATTATTTACATTTCTATGATTATCTAAGAAATATAGTTTCATCATATATTTATAAAATCATCACAAACACTGAATGAGATGACCAACTATTTTAGGGTTCACATCTGTGTATGTGTGTGTATGTGTACCTAAGCATGAGGATAATTTATTTGCTGAAGAGACCTGGCAAATTGTCTTCCAGAATATTCCTCATTCTAGATGATTGGATTGTGTCTTTGCTCAGTATTTTCCTCTACTCCTATGTTTTGTTTTTATGAATTGGTCAGCTTCCATTGAGTATATTAACAAGAATATTGTTTTGTTTTTGGTATTTTCTATTGAAAGCATCAGAGGACAATGTTAGATTTTTTGTCCCTTTTCATAATGCTAAATTGATATTATTTCAGTGTTTTCAGTCTAACCCATCCATTTTGAAGTTCCTTAGCAATTTTGCCTAAGATTAGAGAGTCCATGGAACACACAGAGTCGTTATTTCATCACAGGTACCCAAATGTTGATGTACCTCCCATGTTTTGAATAAAAATAATTGCTTTATTAAAATAAAGGAATATTTCCTTCCTGAGGTAGAATTCTCTCAGAAGAGATAAATTGATGTTCAGGTTCTTCCTCCAGGCTTCACAGTTTTCCTAATTAACTAGAATCTGTAAAGGCCAAAAATGAGAATCTTTATGAACTCACTGATTAATTGCTTTGAATTTTTCCCTTCTATTTCAGTTATTAGTATCTTTATGACTCAAAACATTCCATTTTATACAATGGGAGCTACTACTCCTTCCGGTGCTATTTTACTATTGGTTTTCATGACTGTTAACATGTCACAAGCCTGTCTCACATGTAGAAGTCACTGATTATTTTTCCAGAAGTCACTTATTATTTCTCCAAGATACCCCTACTTGTTTTAGTGACAACAAACATTCTGAGATCTCTACTGGAGCTAAGATTACACATTCATAGTACTGGTGAGTTACCATTTCTTATCCATTTATGAAGAAAATTAGAAAATATCATTTCATCTCATAAATTTGTACCATTTCCAGCCAAAATATAGCCAATTTACAGATTTAATATCTTGATTTACAATGGTTTCATTTGTTGATTCCTAACTACGTATTTATGAAATTTTTAGCTATACAAGTGAATATTTGGGGGGCAGGGAAGAGTTGGGGAGGTAGAGAGGAAAGGGATGGTAGGGGAAAAACAAAGGAGGAGGTTGGAAATGTACTCATTACCCTACTCTGGAATCCCTCTGTACAGTATTTTTACAATAAAAATATATATGAAAAAAGTGAGTATTAGTAGAATAGAAAAGCCAATAGTTACCCTCCATCATTACTACCAATAAGATTGTTGAGAACAAGTTGTTTTTCTGATTTTGTTTTGTTTTATTTTGTAGTTCATTTTGTTATTGATATACATTTCTGCTTCACTGAGCTTTATTGTCAAATGAAATGAGTCTTTTGTATGCATCTAAGTTGTTGACTTCATGCATAGATAGATCCGTTACTTACATTTTGTTATTCATTCTTATGAATTGCCTTTTTAATTTTTTGTTTGCGTTTTAGAGTGATATAAAGTAACAGTGTGCCTCAAAGTCAAACGTAGAAAATGAGGGTCATTCAGAGAAATCAAGGTTTTATTTGTAGCTTCTGTAGGCAGGGAGTTTCTAATCAGAACTGTACGTCTTGCAGGTGGGGACAGGAGGGGAAAAATGGGAAAGAGTGAGGGAAGGGGAGATAAGGTTCAAAAGAATTGTACTCATGATCTGATTCATGTAACTAACCCCTCAGTAAAGCAACTTTACAATAACAGTGAAAGTAAACATAAGAATACGTATCTGATGACTCCTATTTTGATGTTTCTTCACTGAGGTAAATTTCATGCTCATTTGCAGCTTGGGAATTATTTCAGTGTTTTGGAGGCAGGTAGCTGGCCCAGGGAAAGGCGCTGTATAATTGTATATCTCCTACTACAATAATTTTGCAGACATGATAAGGACAATCTTCCTGTGGATGACCACTTAAATTTGCTAATATACTCTCATACTTATATCTCATGCATCAATAGTTATTATTTTTCTCTATCTATCTATTTATCTATCTATCTATGCAATCTGGATCTTAGATAAAAAATGTTGTATCACATCCAGTGACCTTGTCAAGGCTTCTTTTAAAATGATTAATCCCTTCTTTGAAACATTCTACCTTCTGGCACCTACTCCAGTTATTTAAGTAAATGTAGGGGTTTATGCAGAGAAAGTTTTCCTTAAAAAATAGTATAGTTAAATTCTGTAGCCAATGGAAAAGAAACCTAAAGAAAATGTTATAAAAGTTCCTTTGAAGGCTCATGTCTCTAACTATTAAGATTCACAGCAGAGTTTCCTTCCTTTTGCAGCTGAATGGATTTTCGATGAGCAAAGTGTAGGTTTTACTGATGGAAATGGCCTTGTGTGTATACAGAAGTGGGTCTGTAGACATTGAAAACTACTTGACATGCATCGATCTTTTCCTGGTAAGAATTTGGGAAAAGCAATTTTTTTCCTGTTTCTTTGATCTCATCCTAAATCCCACGGAGGTATATTATGGCTGCAGAGAACTTTAAGTGCTAGCATGCAGAAATCTGTAAGCCCTAAAAACTGTAGATGCAAAGGCAATTCAAACATCAGGAATCCTTCTCATCATCCAAACTCTGGTTTTAGAACTGCTGAGGGAGTTCTGTCAAATCTCAAACTGCATTGCATTGCTGACTTGCTGTGAATACTCAAATTACCTGGAATAGCAGAGAGAGAGAGAGAGAGAGAAAGCAGGAGAGTGAGCAAGTGAGGGAGAGAGAGAGGGGGAGAGAGAGAGAGAAAGAGAGAGAGCACTCTATACCCAGTGATCAGCTGTTGATCTCTTCTTCCCTTTTTAAACATATACACACATGTAGGCATACAGATACATATGTATATGTATGTATATAAACACACACATATATATCTAAATATGTTTGACATATTTCATCTGCAGATGAGGAGGAACAACATGGGAGTTTTGAATAAGAGGAACTTTAGTCAGTTTAGATACACATGATCCCAAATTGTTTTCTCATCAAGGTCAATTTTCAGATACATTTGCATGTGGGAATTGTGTTTTGGGGTGACAACTAGGAAAAGAGGTGTGTTTACCTCATTACAATAACAGTAAGGAAACTGAATGGTGTTTTTTAAAAAAGAAAATGCAACATTCAAAATCCTATGACCATATTGTCTTTCCCATAAATCATTGAATTGACACTTTACAGCTTTGTAACCCAAAATTTAAGTGACTCATATTATTCACTATCAACGTCTATGCATTACACAATGATGATATATGTCAATTACTTCTATTGGAGTCTCCCTTCGGCCACCTTCTCAAATTATGCAAATAGGGTCTGTCTGTGTAATAGGAGCTATTTGCCTTAAAAAGACTGAGGATGGGGAGAGACATGGTGGGGAAGATTGACTTTTCTCTGTCACTAATGTTTAAGAGCATCATTGCTTTTAAACCTGAAACCCATCAGTGTTAACCACTATTTCTCTGACCTAAATAATACAGAAATGGAAATCATACCAAATGGCTTCTGTCAGTAATAACTCCAAAAAAATGTACTGATACTCACTGTGTCCTTCAGAATTTTGACCTGTCTGAATAAGAATTTAAGCAAATACATTGAGAAACATAACCAGGTCTATCTGTACTCTAGCCCTTACTTGCCCTTTCCAAATTCACTTGTTTCCAGAATTATGTAAGACTTTCTCAGGAGAGACTACTGTACTAATAAAACAATTGGAAGCCATATAAATTTCTTGCTGTGTGACTTTGGACCAACCCTTTCCTTCTCTGTGCCTCCTTTCCTTTCACCATGGGGTGAAAACCTTTGAATAATAATCTTCAGGCCCCCTTTCAGCTCTGACATTTGGGAAATCTATAAAATGCTACACAGTATTGGAAGAGTTGCATTTAAGCACCTGGCCACTTTAGAAAGGCTTTGCATATATATTGTATTTCATTTCTAAGTCGCCAGATGAACCTGACATGGTTGAGCCCCAAGAGGACAGAAGACTAAATTACAAGTGTCTGTTTGTGATGATGAAGGTCTTGTCATCAAAACATTGATTCCAGAGGGCTGCTGGGTTGTTTTTCAGAATATCTCGGGACTATAAAGTGATGTATTACCCATGAGAAATCCTTTCCTATTTACATTCCATTTTCCTCAGTGGTATTTAACTTATTTTTTATTATATGCAGCCATCATAAATATTTATACTGTACTGTATGATTAGTCAATAGAGAAAAATCAATACTGGATTTCTGCTGTCTGAGTAAAAGATTATATTTAAACTGATTCTATTGAAGAACTTGTTTTTAATGTGCATGTTCTCCTTTTTATATACCAAAGCTAGATTTAGCTTATAAACTTATAAGTAAATATGTTGGGTGCTATGCAACTGTATACACACGTATCCACCGAAATAAGGTATATTCAAAGGATACTTCAAATAATATAATTCCTTAGAAAGTCAAAGTCAAGTTCAGCATAATAAAACCAGAGAGTGGATACTTGAAAAGGGTGAGGTAAGGTCAAAGGGAAAACGGTAAACAAGAAGAGAAGATTGGGGGAAATGCAGACAAGAATCCGATGTATATCCTACAAAATCAAGAAGAGTGAGGGAAGGGTTGGGTAAGGGAGTGTTGGATGAGAATGTTGACAGGGGTAGCATTGATCAAGATATATTGCATTCATAAGCTGCTTTGTTAAGTGGCCACTACTTTGTACA
This sequence comes from Dipodomys ordii, assembly GCF_000151885.1. Classification (NCBI taxonomy): domain Eukaryota; kingdom Metazoa; phylum Chordata; class Mammalia; order Rodentia; family Heteromyidae; genus Dipodomys; species Dipodomys ordii. The sequence goes on along the minus strand of NW_012267343.1, from coordinate 6,330,296 downwards.
ACTACTTAAAGAGTATGTGTAGTTTTAAAAATGTGCAGGTAGAATATGGAACCAAAGAGAAAAAAGTGTATGTACTATTTATTTTGTATTTAATGCATGCATATTTTATACTTACATATATTTGCCATTACAGTCACCTGCAGACTTTTGGTTTAAAATAATACTCACTTTGTTAGCAACCTTCCATTCACTTTAACTGTCTTCCACAGTACCTGTGAACTACAGAAAATGCTAACCTTAAATGAATGGTAGTGGGCTAATTATCACACTTACTCTGCCATGTTTATGATAGAATCTTCCGTTTGCCTTAAGGAAAATAACCTCATAGGCAGTTAAGGAAACAGTTTACTTATTTTTATCAAGTAATACTTGGATGTTTGGGTGCCCGGTGAAAAGATCATGCTTTTACTTTATAATATGCATGGAGAGACAAACAAAATCAGAGAATAAACCCTGCACAGGTCATTAAAACTAGCACATATGACAGAGTGAATAAATGTGGATTTAGATTGATTGGTCAGGTAAGTTCTTGAAAACAATTTTTATGTATGTTTTTTTTATTGTAAAAGTACTGTACAGAGGGGTTACAGTTACATAAGTAAGGTAATGAGTACATTTTCTATTGAGCATTGTTACCTCCATTTTTGTTTTTCCCCTATCATCCCTTCCTCCCCACTTCCCCAACTCCTCCCTCCCCCCAACCAAGTTGTAAAGTTCGTTTTCAACATAGTGTTTTGTACATCTCATTGTTATAGTGGGTCAACCTGTATCCCTATTTCAGCATTTTGTTATTTCCCTTCCCCTCCCCAAATTAGAAAAATATGTATACAAGATGTAGGGCACTGATATCATATACAGTGGAAACAGGGGTTATACCATGGGGGAAGAACATACAAGAGAAAAAAATCACATAGTATATTATAAATATGTTAAAAAAAACAATAGCAAGAAAGAAAAAACCACTTGTGTCCCTATCTTGGGGTTCATTTTGTTTAACTTCGTCTTATATGGTCATATGTGCATAGCTTTTGACTTTTTCTGCTTGTCCTAGACTTATACTAGTTATTGCAAATAAGGGAAACCATGAGACCTATGTTTCTTTGGGCCTAGCTTACTTCACCTAAGATAATTTTTTCCACATCTTGCCATTTCCTAACAAATGGGGTGGTGTTATTCTTTCTGATGGAGGCATAGAATTCCATTGTATAAATATACCACGTTTTCTGGATACATTCATCTACTGAGGGGCATCTGGGTTGGTTCCCTATCTTAGCTATGGGGAATAATGCTGTGATAAACATAGTTGTACTGGCAGCTTTAGTATAGCCTTGTTTGTGAACATTTGGGTAAAAGCCCAAATTTGGGATTGCTGGGTCACAGGGGAGCTCTATGTAGACTTTTGAGGAACCTCCATACTGCTTTCCAAAGTGGTTGAACAAGTTAACACTCCCACCAACAATGCAGTAGGGTTTCCTTTTGGTCACATCCCCTCCAGCATCTGTTGTTAATAGATTTCTTGATTATAGCCATTCTAATTGTGGTGAGGTAGAATCTCAATGTTGTTTTGATCTGCGTTTCTTTTATGGCTAAGAAGTTGAGTATTTCTTCATGTGTCTATTGGCCATTCTCATTTCTTCTTCAGAGAAGTTTCTCTTTAAGTCTTTAGCACACTTGTTAAGCAGGTAGTTGTTTCTTTGAGGATTTGTTGTTGGGAGATTTAATTTTTATTTTAGATATGAGACCCTTGTCTGTTGTATGGCTAGTGAAGATCTTCTCCCAATCTGTGGGCTTTCAATTGATCTTGGTAAGTATGTCCTTTGCCATGCAGACACAGTGCAGTTTCATGCAATCCCAGTTGTCCAACCGTCTTTTGATTTGTTGTGTTTCTGGGTCTTTATTAAGAAAATTTTGGCCTGTGCCAAGGGTCCCTAGGGGTTCTCCTATTCTTTCCTATAATGTTTTCAGGGTGTGTGCTTTTATTTTGAGGTCTTTGATCCATTTGGACTTGATTCTGGTACAGGGTGCTCTATATGGATCTAGCTTTAGTTTTCATCAGGTGTTTAACCAATTTTGCCAGCACCATTTACTTTAAAGGCTGTCTTTCTTCCATTCTATTTTTTTAGCTCCCTTGTCAAAGATTACGTGGCTATAGGTTTGTGGGTTCATTTCTGGGTCTTCAATTCTATTCTGTTGGTCCTCAGGTCTGTTCTTGTGCCAGTACCAGGCTGTTTTTATTACTATGGCTTTGTAGAAGAGTTGGAAATTTGGAATTGCTATTCCTCCAGCACTGTTCTTTCTGTTGAGGATCGTTTTTGCTATTCTTTTATTGTTCCATATGAATTTCTGGATTGCTTCTTCTATTTCATTGAAGAATGAGGTTGGGATATTGATAGGTATCGCATTGAATTTGTAGATAGCCTTTGGCAGTACTGACATTTTCACGATGTTGATCCTCCCAATCCAAGAGCATGTGAGGTTTTTCAACCTCCAAATTTCTGCTTTAATTTCCTTTTTTAGGTTATTAACATTTTCATCGTAGAAGTCCTTTACTTCTTTAGTTAAGTTAATGCCTAGGTATTTTATTTTTTATGGAGCTATTACAAAAGGAGTTGCTTTCCTTATTTCAGCTGTGCTCTTCTCATTTTGAAAACAATTTTTAAGCTGCAATCAGATCGTCAAGGGAGTCCAAACAAGTAATTTTTTTGTCAGCTGTGGGGCTGGGCACTGTCTCTAATCCTCTTTGTGCTCAAGGCTAGTGCTTAACCACTTGAGCCACAGCCACTTCTAGTTTCTGAGTGGTTAACTGGAGTCTCCTGGGGACTTTTCTGCATGGCTTGGTTTGAACCATAATCCTCAAATCTCAGCCTCCTGGGTATCTAGTATTACAGGCATGAGCCACCAGCGCTAGGCCCAAATAAGTCATTTTGACACAAAGCAAGACAGGACCAGTTTCCAAAATTCTTGCTGGATATTTAGAGTGGCTCATACAGCATCAGCATTACTCAAGAGCTTTGCAGAATGCATTGCCAAGGTCTCATTCCAAACCCACTGTGTTTTTACATATTTTCCAGGTGATTTGTGTGTACATGTATTTTGGAGGAACACTACTCACCCACAACAAAAGGCACTTAGAGGAAAAAAACCCTCATAGGAATCTGGCAATGGGAAGGGTTTATTGAAGAACCCTCAATTCAGACTAATATTCATAGTTTACCATTTATTCTCAATGTTCTTCATAAAGATTCACAGCCTGCTGATACAATGAGGGGGCCTGGGCTAGGTGGAATGTGTGCTTCACAAAGACACTCAAATATGGAGGTAGTGCTGTGGCTCAAGTGGTAGAGCACTGGCCTTGAGCTGAAGAGCTCAGGGACAGCACCCAGGCCCAGAGTTGAAGACCCATGATTGAAACAAACAAATACACTCAAATATTTGGAAAGGCTTACCAATGAATATGTGATTCTTTGTATGTGTTGATTTCTAAAATCATGATTCTGGAAGGACTCAGTCTAAATGGATCATTTCTCATGTTCCATCTTATGACATCAGAATTTTTGTGCAAAATATAAATGGGCTTATACACGTTTATAAGTGTGTGTGTGTTTGATTGTATATGTGCTTGCATGTATTATGGTACACTCAGAAGTACAAAGCTGAAACCCCACTCAAATGATTACAATTCAAATAATTTTGCTTCTGTCTAAACCTCAGACTTCTTTCATAACAAATGGGATTAACACCACTTCGCATTGTTGGATTAAATGAGAAAATGTTTCCTAGTCTCATTCTTGGCACTATGTATTTGCTTAACAAAGACTGATAGGCAATAAAAATTGACCTAGATAAAATAATAATAAAAATATTATCTAGATCACCTGTTGTATGAAAAACATCTTGACATCTCTGTAACAAGGAAATAATACTGGAATCATTTTGCCAAAGATTTTGTGAAATATGCATATTTGAAGACATTGCTAAGTGGACTGTAGCTGCTCTTATCATGGGGCAAAAGCTGGGTATCTACGAGATGATGAGTATGTTCATTTCTTCATCTGTGGTAACCAGTTTACTATGCATGTATCTTATAACATCAAGTTGTGTACCAGAAATATACATAGCAACATATACTTTAAAACAAACCTACTGACGTTATTACTATCAAAGTGTCAGATGGATTTTGCTTAGATAAATATGTAACACAAATAATAAATAGGAGAAATTAATAGGACTGACTAAGAAAAGTCAGTTGATCTCTTGGGCTTTTCTTATCACAGTGCCACCATTCTGTTTGGGAGAAAAACAGAAGGAAAAATACTCTGTCATTTCTTAGGTTAATTAGCAGTCATCATGTTGTCTGTTTTATGAGAAAAACACGTAGTGTAATTGTCATATGTTCAACTGTAACTTTGTTAATGACCCTTTAAGAATATCTTTGTTAATTATCTAATTTATCTAGCAAATTAGGCTGATTTAAGACCCCACTATGCTTGCCATAGTCTCCTTCCAGATTAACTGTTTTTCAGAATGTATGTGAAAATATCATTAGCTCCGATTTTCCAGTGTGGAAGTACCATTTCTTCATGAGGTCTACCCTCTCCCCTCCCAAGTCACAAATTGCCTATGATAAGAAGCACAGGGCTATGAAGAAAACCACCAGGGGCTGAGCTCATTGAAAATCATTTTCAAGACAAAGGAATCATGGGATTTCAAAGCACATGTAAGTGCCAACAACATAATCATGAAGAGGAGAATAGAAATAAGAAAAGCAAGGAAGAAACACTGGAGAAAGGATCGTTTTAGGTAGTTAAACTTGGGCCCTGTGGCCTGCCTCATTTGCCCTTGTCTGGCCAGCATTGTCTTAGACTTCCAAGAGTTGGAAGTCTCTATGTAAAAAAGGAAAGGCAAGGGATCAAGTCTCTCATCTCATGTAAATAGCTGCTACCAGGACAAAGTTTTCCTAGTAGTATCAATTGGAGGATATTCTAGCCTATATATATATATATATATATATATATGGGCATAAGTAGATTTCATTAGGTAGTCGATGAAGAGAACACCACGTGATATGCAGGCAGGAAAAAAGTTCATTTACCAAACTGCTGCCCCAGCCCTGCATGGTGGAGAGGCTTGGCAAAAAGGGGTGACCCACCCTTTGGGCCAGGACTTATCTTGGTCTGGGATGGGAAGTGGTATGCTCAGATGGGGGAAAGGTGTGGCTACTCTGGATCTGGATGTGACTCCAGGGCCTGGGACCCTCCTGCCATCAGATGGGATGGGAGGTATGGCCAGAGGTGGCCCAGCATGTGACCTAGCAGGAGGGGGAGGTGACTGCTTCCAGGTGTGCCAGTTACCTAGGTAACACAGATACTGGGCAGAACATTAGCCACGAGGTAGGGAGGTGTCTGCAAAGGGCCTTCTTGGCTGTGTCTGGTCAGACCTTACATTCTAGCCTTTTGATAATTATGAACAAGGGCGCAGATTCTCTCTGGTTACTTCCTGCTGGCAAGGGGCACTCACTTGGGGGTAAAAGGCAGAGATGTGGTCCCCTTTGGGAGAAGGCAGCAGGCAGCAGCTGACCCTTGGTGATAGTACTTGAATGAAGTCTGGAAGAAGTCTCATGAGGCAGGGAGGGGCTGGGCAAAAATGAAAATAATAGCGAGGAAGCAAATGGAAAGGGGAAGGGTTTGGGGCATAACATTAAAAATTGGATGACTGCATTCTCCTGCATTCCAGGTTGTCCTGGAGTTGGTGGAAAAGTCCTTAGCTACTTCTGACATCCAGCAACTAGGTAGGGGAGAGTGGGTAACGAAGGCAAGAATGTAAATTCTTGTCCAGTTAGAAGGTAGACAGGCATGGACACTAGATGGGCAGGCTTCTTACTTCTATTGACCTCCTGCCTCTGGTTAATTTTGAAAAGGCAGACACAAAGTGGCTGATGTAACATCATGTCCTCTTACTCCTTTCCATGGTCCCTTGTTCTCCAGATTGGCTGAGTCCCAGGGGTCTAGGTGCTTGTTGCTGGGATGGCTTATCCCAGTTGGTATTCACAGAGGTTTGAACTCAAGGCCTGGGCACCTGTCCCTGAGCCCTTCTGCTCAAGGCTAGTGCTCTACCTCTTTGAGTTACAGTACCACTTCCAGTGTTTGGCTGGTTAATTAGAAATAAGAGTCTCTTGAGCCATGCTTCCAACCTGGCTATAATCTTTGCCTTCATTATTTCCAATTAAAGCAAAAAGGAGATCAAATAGAAATAAGTGGAACTTACTTGGTCTTTATTAAGAATTGAACAACAAATATTCTGCAATGACAAAACTAGGTAGATGTGATGAGAGTTTTAGCACAGATATAGATTTCTGGTGACCCTAATGATGTCTAAGTTAACCAAAGTTCACAAGAGGCTCTTCGGGCCTACACTTATTTCACTAGCATAACAACATAGCCAGCCTTTCAGGTCAGGCTGGGTAAGATTTACCAATCTAAAATTACAGAAAGAATGTCACACAAGTGTCTTAGTTTTGCAAATCCAAAGCAATCTTTCACCAGGAATCAGCTGTGTATGATGGAGTCAAGTAGGAGTCCAGGCTACTTTTACCATGGTGGAAGTAGTCAGGATGGTCTAGGTAGGAGTGAGGCAGTCTTCCAGGTTGGAAGAGATGGACTGGATCTGGACTACATGTAGACTGGCTGGCACAGAACTACAAATCCAAACTGAACAAACTCCAGGAATCTCAGACCATTTAAGCCAAATAACTTGATTCCAATGCCAAATAACAAGTTTACACATACACAGACATACATACATAGCTGTGCTCATGCACACACACACACACACACACACACACACACACACACACGCACACGCACACTGTGCATATTAAGTTTTACAGAATGCAAAACTGAGTAATGGCTACAGACTCTTGGAATTCAAGTAATAAGATGACATTATTTTGCCATACACACACACACACACACACACACACACACACACACACACGGCAAGATAGCAGCATCTTGAAGTGGTTTCTTTTCTGGCATTTTCTTACAATAAAAGGAAGAAAATTCTTGATATTTTCACCTTGCCGGTGCTATAATGTATACCTGCTCCTCCCACTGCCATTCCCCTACCTTCTCACAACAACATTTGCGGCATGTATTCCTCTTAGGCCTAACCTCTCCTAGATTGAAATAGAATCAGATTGGGGAGATAAAGGAGAAAAGTTTCTGTTCAAAGGAGCAGGAGGTTGGAATTGGAGGCTGGAATCTGGGTCAGCACGAAACGGTGTGACCTTGGAAGACTCTTTTTCTTTTTAATTGCACTTTGTTATTCCTCATTTGACAAGTGAAAAGGGGAATGAAGTTGTAATAGTTGTTTGTGATCCATGTTTTTTGTCATATGTGGAAGTTAGATCTAATTTATGAATATATATGTTTACATATATAGGGTCACATGCACACATATACAATGTATTAATTAAAGTATGACATATGCAGAGGCCCATTCCAGTGATGTAACTCCTTTGAATGACTTAGAGTCATACAAAATACCACAAAACTTGTATTTGAGGGGTCAGGAGGGGGAATGAAGTAAAGGGGAGAGGGTAGATGAATAAAGAGAGAAAAGGTGGGAGAATGCTGTCATAATATTCAATGTGTGTGTGTGTGTGTGTGTGTGTGTGTGTGTGTGTGTGTGTGTGAATGAAAGTAGGAAAATGGGGGAAAGATGAAAGGGTAACATCGAAGGAGACATACTCATAAACAGGCATGTTGAATTGAAAACCTTTTGCATGACTACTTAAAGAGAATAAAGTTCAAACAAAATAAACTTCAGATCCATAGATAAGAGTTAAAGGGGCCTTTCCAGTGTGATTTCATCATGACCTCGGATGGAATGGTGGCATGCACCTCCAGCTTAAAATCTGAGCACTAAGTCTTTTATCTTGTGTAACCTGGGGGAAGCTATTGGTGCCCTTTCCATCTTAGTTTGCCTGTTACACGATTCCAACACACACCTACATCACAAAGATAGTAAGGAAGGAAATATGATGAATTTATAAGCCTTTAAAATATACCCTCCCCATCTACCTCAGTTATCACCCTGAATACGAACATTGGCCCAAACTAGTTTTCTCTTTTTTTCCCTTACAAACCTGGTACTCAGAAGAGTTATAGGTAACCTGGTACATTACTGAGCATGTTTGGAGGCTTTGCTTCCAAACATCTGGTTGGTTTATGACTTTATTCCCCATTGAATTCCAAAGTACTTCACACCAACAATTTCCCTTTATCTAGAAAATGCTTTAAACTAGACCATCTAAGGAAAGCAAGAGCCTGGAGTGGAATCCAGCCAGTTGTCTTATTTTGTCTTCTCTTCTGTTTTTACTAAGAAGAATTCAACATAAAACTTTCTTCTGCATCATTAAAACAAGAGGGTGGTACCAAGAAGGGCCACTTACTTTCTTACTGCGTATTGAGAAAGGCATTCTTAGTCACTGAGCTGAGTTTTTATCTTGAGTTTATTATTCTGATACTTAATAACTATGATATCCTGGACAGGTAAATTCCTGATTCACTGTCTTCTCATGCATAACATAACATGAAAAACATAGGCAGGATATGAGAACAAAATGAGCCCTTCATGTGAAAAAAGAGGTCCTGGTAAACAAGGAACTTCTGTACTGTATCATCAATAAAAACCTTGGTAAACAAAGACTTCTATTCTGTATCATCAGTATTAAAATCACAGGATATGAATCACTACAGAGTCCCATGCCTTTCTTTTTCTTTTTCTTCTTTTTTTCTTCTTCCTCTTCCTCCTCTTCTTCCTCCTGCTCCTTGTCTTCTTCCTTCTCCTCTTCCTCCTCCATCTTTCTTCCTCCTCTTTCCTCTTCCTATTTCTCCTTCTCTTGCTTTTTTTATCTTCCTCCAGCCTCCCTCTTAAAAAGCAACTGAACAAAAGTTTGCAATTCACTGTCTGTGCTTCTCTTTATTTTTTCCCCAAAGAAACTCATTTTAAGAACTCTGGCTCATATAATGAAGTCAAATTATTCAGAACAGTCTTCAAAATAACAATCAGATATGAACTTCCATTCAGATTATTCTCTATCTATCATCCATAAAATATTCTTTTATGAGGTAAAATTAGAGATTAGGAAATAAGCCTTTTTTTAAAAAAGTACATAGGAAAGCTCTAGAATATGAGGGTAAACACAGACCCTAGTTGGCAGGCTGTAACAAATTTCCATAAACTGGGTGGCTCAAGTCACCTTCCCAAGTCTGGTGTTCAGAAGTCTGAAGTCAAGGTGTCAGTGACAGTGAAGCCCTGAGAGAAAGTCTATCTCAAGCTTCTCCCCTGCCTTGTAGTGCCCATAAGCAAACTTGACACCCCTCTCTCCACCTTCCCTCCCACCCTTCACCTTCTCTGTGTAGGTATCTTTTCTTTTGTCCCCTATGCAGATACTTTTCCTTGGATTTGGAACTCATTTGGAGTCAGATTGTAGCTATTGAGAGGACTTTACTTGAGGGTTCTATCCAGTCTCATACAACAGGCTAGAGGTACACTATTCTGAATTTATGTCCCAGCTCATATACTAGTTGTGCAAGGTGTACTCTTTACTTTCATATCATCACTTATAGAATGGGGGCTTTGATAATGTTTTTTTTCAAGATTATCATATCTGGCAAGCTATTAGTGTCACATACCTATAATCCTAGCCACTTGATAGGAGGAGATAAGAAAGATCATACTTTGAGGTCAAGCCAGGCAAAATGTTCACGAGACCACAAGTCCACCAATACCTGGGCATGGTGGCAAGTGCCCTTCATTCTAACTACACAGGAAGGTGAGATTAAGAAGACAAGTTTCCAGACCAGCCTTCATTTAAAAAATAAAAAAACAGTAAGAAAAGAAAACAAGCAAAATATTTCATCTCAGAGAAAAATCTAGGCATGGTAATGCATGCCTGTCATATCAGCAAATATGGGAAACAAATAGGAAGATTACAGTTCAGGCAAAAAACAAAATGCTATCCCCAAAATAGAGCAAAATGGCTGGAGGTATGGATTAAGTGTTATAGTGCCTGCCTGGTAAATATGAAGACCTTGAAGTTTAAACTCAAGGAAAGAAAAGAAAGAAAGAGAGAGAGAGAAAGAGAGAAGAGAGAGAAAGAGAGAGAGAAAGAAAGAAAGACGGAAGGAAGGAAAGAAGGAAGGAAGGAAGGAAGGAAGGAAGGAAGGAAGGAAGGAAGGAAGGAAGGAAGGAAGGAAGGAAGGAAGGAAGGAAAAGGAATACCTTAAAAGACTCCATGGCATGAAACTGTGTGTGAGCAAGAGCATGCCTGGAATCCCCTGCGGTACAGAGATGAAGAGGATCACATTTCAAGGCTTATCCTGCCAAGACAGATGATGTCTTCCTCTCCAACAAGCTAAACATGCTCAAATCCACTTGCATTCCCACATGTAAAGGAAGGATAGGTAGGTTATCCTCATGCATGACACAAGACTCTATCTTAAAAAGCAAAGCAAAAAGAGCTGGAGGTGTGATTCAAGTTATAGTGTGGCTCTGAGTTTAAACCTCAGAAGTATCCAAAAGAGAAGAGGGAAAATAAAAGAGGAGAGGAAAAGAGAGGAGGGGAGGGGAGAGGAGAGGGCAGAAGGGAAGGGAAGGGGAGAAGAAAGCAGGGGAAGAGAGGGGAAGAGAAGAGAGCAGAGAGGAAAGAGGAGGGGAGAGAAGAGAGGAAAGAAGAAAGGAGAGGATAGAAGGGAGGAGAGAGGAGAGGAGAAGAGAGAACAGGAGGGGAGAAGAGGGGAGGGAAGGGGTAAGAGGGGAAGGAAAGGGAAGAGAGGAGGGAGATGGTAGAGCGGAGAGAAGAGAGAGGGGAAGGAGAGAGGAAGGGAGGAGAGGAGGGGAAGAGAAGAGGAGAGGGATGAAGAAGCGAGGAGAGGAGATTTATGTATGCTAAGTACCTGGCATATAACAGATATTCTATGTGTGGTAACAATTTTACAGTAAATTCTAACTTTGGGACATTTAATATCTTTGAGAATTAGGAAAAGGTATCAGGAACTCAGGTTTATTGGAAACAATCAAGGACTGAGATTCAGAGGTTCTTTCCCAAGTTCTTCCACTGACCCTAATCTAATCTATGAGCAGGTCCCCTGTCCTCCTGTGCAAATGCTGCGTGGGGAAACTCTACAACTCTTGCTATGTTCCTCTCTCTCTCTCTCTCTTTGTCTTGCTCTGATATTCTAGAATTTTTAAATACAAGATGGAAGTTTGGCTTGCAATCAACCAACTGAAACAAGCCTGCATTGTCTAAGCCATGTTTGAGTTCACAGAACCGGAGATTTGTGTCTAGGGTAGATTTTGTATAGTGCCCCTCCCACCCATTTTTAGAAAGTGAGCTGGCTGAAGTTAAACTCTGGGGACAACTCTTCACACATTCAATGAAGACCCATCCCATTTCTACCCCACCAAATTTCTCAGTTCTGACTCTCTGAACCTGGCATCGCCTGTGAGAATTGTCTCGGCTTGCCTTGCTGGCCAGATAAAGGCTAGAGGCAGGGGTTATCTGGAAAGCCAAGGAACTATGATATAACCAAGCTTGGCTCTGTCATTTCTGAGGATCCATATTCAAAAAGCATAACATCATGTCAGAAAGGTTCTACGATACAGTATTCTTCTCTCTCTGGTAGTGTCCCTCTCACATCTCATGGTGTTTTGTGTTTTCCATTTAATGGAATCTTCTCTTTGACAAGAGGCTACTCCCAAGGAAAGAGTAGACCCCTTAAGTGTCCAATGTCCTGATTCCCAAATTGTCATATTCACTTGACTCCCTTTCGTACTACTGGCCACTAGAAGGACGATGAGGATGTGGGATGTTTGGAATAGGAATGGAAAATTCAGTGCTTTTGTTTTTTCATGATTCACTGCTACAACCCACTGGGACAGGAGAGCACTAAAGAATGATAAATTTGTCAGGCATCAGTGGCTCACATCTATAATCCTAGCTACTCAGGAGGCTGGGACCTGAGGATCACTGTTCAAAGCCAGCCCGGGCAGGAACGTCCATGAGACTCTTTTTCTCCAGTGACCCACTAGAAAACCAGAAGTGGTGCTGTGGCTCAAGTGTTAGAGCACTAGCCTTGAGCTGAAGAGCTGAGGGACAGCGACCAGGCCCAGAGTTCAAGCCCCATGACTGACAAGAGAGAGAAAAAAATAAAGAATGATAACTTTAACATTGAGATATACTGACTACCTTGTTCAGTGGTAAACAAGAGGGTCACTTAAACGCTGGCAACTTGGGACAAGGAATGCTGCTAACATGCCCTTCTCTGAAATTCCACAGGGCGCAGGTACCTGACCCTAATACACCCACTTTGTGCCATGTTCAGGAATCCACTACAAGTGTGGGGCAGCAAAGGTGGATCTGTCTCTTATCCCTACCAACATCCCCACAGTCCTCACAATTTCTGTGTGGAAGGCCGCAAAGGCCATAGAGCAGGGGGATTTGGAAGAGGTAGCTGGAGTATTGAGCCTCAGTTGATGGAGAGACTGCAGGTAGCTGCAAAAACTCCCAACCTTGGCACATATACCCTTCATGCATTAAACATCCCTTCTGTAATGAGAAAACAAATTCAAACAGAATAGTAAAGATTTTATAAAAAAAAAAAAGAGAGTGGGGATAATTAATCTCAAAATACACGGTCCTGCTGAGTAGGTGTAAGTTGGTTTTAATGTACCTGAGCTGACCTAATATGTCATATATGTATAATAGGAAATTGACCTTTTCCTGTATGTGTATATTGACTTGATCATTCCTTCCAGAATGAAAGAAAAAAACATGTTTTCCTTGCTGCAGAAGTTTGCAAAAACGCCTTCCATGTTCCTTCCCAAGTGGATTTCTCGCTAGGCCTTAGGAAAAGCCTATTTTCCAAAATAGGAATTAAAAAATGAAGCCTCTGTGTTTGGCTCACGGTGGGGACTAGGAAGGGCTGAGTGGCTCCTGAGAGAGCCGGAAACCCTTCCAACAGTGAGCTCCCTCATGACGACACTGTTTCCCCCTCCTCTCTACAGGAGCCTTGGGACATGTAGCTCACGACTCCAAAATAAGCCGCATTTACTTTGAGAGCAAAATTATTGTAGCATCAGCTTCAAGCAGCTTAATTGCCAAAAACTGGTTATCCACCCCACCCACTGTCCCTTTGGCCATTCAGAAGACTTTTCCAGGTTACACTCCAACACATGTAGGCAGAGTCATTTCCTTATTTTCTCCACGCCATCTGCCCCTTGGTTGTGACATCATCTAACTTCGCAGGCTGCCAGTGGTAACTCACCAGACTGCCATTCCACCCAGCTCTGTGTTCTCAGTGAGGTAGCAGCATTCCTGTTAGCTACCCTGTGCAAGTGTGCAGGACCATTCCTAATAGGTTGAGGAAAATAAAACTGAGCATGCTCCACAGACAGATAAATTATAATTGCCGCTAGAAAATGGCTTCCCTGAGATTTTACAGAGTGAATACAAGTGGCTTCCCTGAGATTCTACAGCATGAATACCAGTTCAGGATACGTAGGCCATGCTGATCTAGCTCTCAGTCTTCCTTCAAATGCAAGAACTGATTTCCAGTGCTCTCCCCATCCTGAGCTGTGTAAGATTTAAAATATCTTTCCACTGCTAGACACAGGATATGTGTCAAGGATAACAAAATCCAGCATCACAAAAAGACAGAACAGGCCTCTCCTCTTTCTGACACCTTCTTGTCTCAGGCTTCATTTTTATTTTTTATTTTTATTGTAAAAGTGGTATACAGAGGAGTTGCAGCTATGTAAGTCAGGTATTGAGTACATTTTTTTGAATAGTGTCCCCCCCTCCCTCATTTTCTTCCTGTTTTTCCCCCACCTGACATTTTTATTTATTTGATTTTTTTTTCTTTTCTATTGCCAGTCCTGGGGCTTAAACTCAGGTCCTGGGCACTGTCCCCTGAGCTTCTTTTGCTCAAGGCTAACACTCTACTACTTAAGCCACAGCACCACTTCTGGCTTTTTCGGTTTATGTGGTTCTGAGGAATCGAACCCAAAGCTTTTTGCATGCAAGGCAAGCACTCTTCCACGGAGCCACATTCCTGTCATTTTTAGTTAGCAACAAGATGAGAAATTCCACTGGATGGCTGATGATGCCAAATGCTTTCTTGAAGGACAAACCTCACATTCTCTCTCCACTTAGGATATGTACCCTGAATCCAGGATAGATAATCTCCATTGCTTGGTACATTTCTATACTTTGGTAAATAATAACACATGGAGGACATACAGCCTGTGTTCTCTCCACTGTAGAGCTCAGGTTTGTTCTCTAAGGAAAAAAAGCTTTCCACCAGATGGAGATGCTGAACATATCGGCTCACACACCACTACTCCTTTCCATCCAGTCTCCTTTTCCTATGTGTGAGCTGCTCCTAATTCCACACACAAAAAAATAAAACATGCCACATTTTACAGCCATGAGTTAGTCAAGATCCTTATTTAGGGATACACATTTGTTCCAAGATAATTTTTTTCTGAAGTATGATTTATTTTTTTAAAGTACACACTGAGTAGAACCCTTGTCACCTAAGTCTGAAGGATTTTTTCTTAGTTCCTTTCATTCAATTCATCTCTTTTCACACCAGTAAGGGAAGACTTGGTAAATTTTTTTCTTTGGGGTTCATACCTGCTAGGCACTATCACGGTGACTTTCTCACAATCTAGAAACAAGAGTTGTTTCATCCAACTAGAAAGATACTGACTATGGACAAGGTACCAATTTCCCATGTACATTATTGTGAGCTCAGTAGCCAGGTATAACACACAACTGGGTAGATTATTAAAATTTGGACTCTAATGGAGTTTCTGAGGTGGGCAAAAACAGACAACAAAAGCACAACAAGTGAATGAAAAAAAATAACCATTTCAGCCTTCTGTGACTTTCTATCAAAGATCTATTTGATCATGAAACTCAAGTATCCAGACTGCTTCATCCCAGCCCTTGTTGATAGTCCTGGAAATGATGCCTATGTAAAAACTGTGAGGGTAGTTTTCATCTATGGTTTTACCTCAACCAATCTCTGACTCACAGCTAGAGAATCAGCTTTATTAGGTAATGAATTCCATGAGCACACACTAAATGTTTTCTTCAACATGTTAATGCAACTTTCTCTCCCAGTCTCCGTCTTCCATCAAGGTTTGAGTATTTTTCTTTGCAAAACTATGCTCAGGTTAAAGAGGATCTCGCCTTGGTTTTGTATAGAGTCTTTGACATGTTCTAAATTCAATGATTTTTTCATTTAGTCACTAGGGCCCGAGGAACAGCCAAGCCACATGTGGTGGGAAGTGAAGCGAGAGGGAAGGAGGAATGTGAGGGAGGACACAAACACAGCACAATGTTTTCTTTCTGAGAAACTTCATCAAGGCTCCGATTCCAGTGACCTCACCTTTTAGCAATGCCAACTCCTTTGCTTTAAATCAAAGTTGACTTGTGGTACTGGTTCACATATTTTGAGGCTAATGAGCCTACAGCTTCTGATACTGCAAAGGAAATCCTGAGGGTAGTATCTGCCCTCTGAGATCAGGGTGGCCAAAGACTTTGATGGATGCCAGTTTCCATATTGCATTCCAGAACCAAGAAGGAAAGTGCATACAGGGGATGAGGCTGTGTAAGTGGCAAGCAGATTTCAAGCCGGGACTAGGAGAATGATGAGGGACTATGGGTACTATACTGCCCAGTTAAGGACATGAAATTGGATGATAGAAACAGGCTCTTCACGGACCGTCTTACTTTCATTGTTACCTTCCACACTTCTCTCAGAGCATTTCATATAAATTCACAGATTAAATTCTTCTAGTGCCTACTTGTTATAAAGAGAACACAATCCATATGCCTTTTGGTGTCAGGACACTCATGATCTGACCTCTGGCTACATCTGTGACCTGTCTTATCACTTCTTCCAACACTCATTCCTGTACTACCTTTTCTGGAATCCTTGCAACTCCTAGACTCTGGCAAGCACTTTTAGACTCTTGGTAGTTGACACTGCTGTTTCTTTATAACTGGATGAATGGCTTTAATTTTTTTCTTTTTTTGCTCAAGTATTATACCTTAAGAAAGTCATGGCCCTTTCATGACGTAAGTTTTTCCATCCCTTCCCACTTACTAAAATTTAGTAGAATTATGATAGTTATTTTTATGTTTTCACTTAGTTGACTCTGATGTGAACTAGCTAGTTGGTCAAATAGCACTCTGAGGTTTTGGGAAAGGGATTTAAAAAATGAGATTAGCATTTAAATTAGTAATTTTAGGGAAGAAAATTGATTTCTCTAGTGTAAGTAGGCTTCATTTACTCAATGTAAGGCCTCAAACAAACTAAAAGGATGATCTTCTGAGAAAGAGAACTTTTCCTGCTTCATAGCATTCTAGCTACAACATTGGCCTTTGGAATGGAGTTATTTGCTTTCTTAGTTCTCAGGACTTTGGACTCAGATTGAAACTAAACCATTGGCTTTCCTCTATCTCTACTCTAGCTAGTTTATTCACTCTGTGGCTCTTGGGAACTTCCACAATCCATAATCCTGTGAGGTAATCTCTTATGATAAATCTTTCCCTGTCTTTTCAAATTCAAAGGCTTCAGCTCTGTTTGTAAGTAGAATTCTGACAAATGTAGATTTATGTACCTAAGTTGTTTGTAGACAAAATGAATCTTAAGTATCAGGTTTCTGAATTTGAATTTGGGAAACTTTTATTCTAAGTTGGTTAAATTTAAAGATGTTAATAATTCAGTCAATTTCCAGTAACAATGAGGGCACTGACAGTCCGTGGAATGATGTAACAATAGAGATACTTAAAATGTTGCCACTGGATGTATGTGCTTCTTTTAATCAACCACTTTAAAGAAACTTAGAAGACGGGGCTGGGAAGGTGGCTCAGTGGTAGAGTGCTTGCCTTGCATGCCTGAGGCCCTGAGTTCGATTCCTCAGCACCACATAAGCAAAAAGAAAAAAGCCGGAAGTGGCGCTGTGGTGGTAGAGCACTAGCCTTGAGCTGAAGAGCTGAGGGACAGCGCCCAGGCCCAGAGTTCAGGCCTACGACTGGACCAAAAAAAAAAAAAAGAAACTTAGAAGAATCTTCATAAACTTATATGATAGTTTTAAACATTTTTTGATCAAAATAGTGAATGAGGTTGGATGGTTGTTCCTAGCTGTTAGGTGAAGTGATATTGAGGATTCCAATGTTCAATGTAAGTACAATAGGAATGACCCCAAAATCTTCAATGCGGACACTGAAAGAGACCCTTCTTATCTTTAATATTGAGGTTGCTGGAAATCAGACCCGCAAATCCTATGCTTCAACTGGCTGAATGAGAAGGCCTGTTGAACTACCAGCTTCATAGTGAAAGTGAAAGCATTAGGTTAAAATAAAATATTTCTTGAAAAGGAATGGGGTCCTGAAAGTTTGAATGAGGATGTCTGGAGGGTAAGAATTTTGAGCCCCTAAATTTAGACAATATTTTGCTTGTAGAAGTTCATTTATCCTGACGGTGAGACCAGCTGCACTGACCACTGACCAGTGGGACATCAACTTGCCTGAAGAAACTAGAATTCATTCACTTAGGCATGATTGCATGACAACAGAGATTTGACTCAGTATCTACCCTCACAACTCTTTATCTTTAGGATTATAACTAGATTCAAATCCTAGCAGGTGAGGTACAATGTGTGATCTATGAAAAAGTATACTATCTTTCAAAGGAACTTCTTGAAGTTTTAAACTTATCTACTACACAGGAATCCAAGATCATGTGTAGTAATAGATGATAAGGGTCAGGGATAATAGTGGAAGGAACACAAAGCTTACAGCCAGCCAAATTATTTCTGTGAACTCCCTAAACAGAGATTCTATTGTAATATTGTAGCTCAAATACTTCAGAAGGACTAATGATTTGGTTGGTGGGATGAAACATGGGTTAAAATTCAGCCCACACCAAGAAAGTTAGAAATACCAGATCTGCTTTGGATTAATTTAGAGGAAGGGATTAAGACATAAGGAGACTAGAATGATAAAATAGCTCTGTCATTGAATGCCTACTCATCCACTTCATAGAATTCTGAAGAAAGACCTTTTACCACAGCTTACAGAAAATAAATGTGTGAAGAGAGCCTCTACATTCTTGAAGAATTCTGTCATAGATTCTCCCTGCAGCCAGACACTGTGGTGAAAACACTCACTGCATTGGGAAACCTACATATAATGGTATTAATTGGACCCTAGGGTATCAGGGGCTAAGTGGAAGAACTGAACTATAGAAGGTAAAGTGGGTGTGGTTACTCCAATGGACAACAGAGAAAGCAGAGTAGTCTGATTTTCCGTAGACCTGGAGCATTGGATAAATGATTGTGGTGCTTCTGAGAATAAAGCAGATAGTTATAAACTTATTACCCTTGTAGATTTATGTACCAGGGTTGTTTGTAGGTATAGCATCATTCTGTATAAGCAGAAACTTTCTAAATAAAATGAACAAAACTTAATCTAAACCATAAACAAATAAAACAGAGTCACAGCTCCTCCACCATTCCACAACTTGAACTAGCTTACACATACAACTGTATGAATGAAGAGGAGACTGTCCCCTGAGAAAGGACCGCAGGACACTGCTAAAATGTGTACCATTAATATTAATCCTAGTGACCCTCAAAAGGTCCGATGGCCCCCTGACCTATAAACTGAGCATTAGTATTTTGGAAAAGATCAAATAGAAGTCACTAATACTGGGGAAATGAAATAATTAGACACTGGCTCCAGTGATGTCAATCCCAGGAGAACCCCCATAGAGTTAGAGTCTACCAATTGAGTAGGAACTTTTGGAGATTTGTTTCGATCAAGAAAATTTTCACTCTGGATTGTCCCATAGTGAGTTCAACTGGTCCCTTATTTCATCCTGTAATTCTGGAATCCCATTCTGGAATGGAAATCAGAAAGATGCACATAGCACCAGGAGAGGTGCTCACTGAAAGCAGAAGCAATGTAAGGTGAGTGGGGGATAGATACTAGCCATGACCCTGTGACCACTCAAAAGCTGAGGGCTGTAACTGTCATGGATACTTTCTTCTTAAGTTGTTATGAATATCCATGTGTATGTAGGTAAATAATATATAATAACCTATATTATGCAATATCTTTGTTTTCCTTCACTTGTTTTTATATCTAAACTAAGATGGTTGGTTTTATAGCATAGGACTCAACTACTTGCTTTATGTATGGTACTGAAAACATTTCCAGAAGAGTTAACATTACTCATGTACTTTAATTCCATTTGTAGACAAAGACTTGGTGTAATTTTAGTTGTATACCGGACATTTCTATCCTATTAGGCAATATTATGAATTTGCTATTGTCTTTATTTGGAAATAAAGTTAATCTTGAGGAGGAAAACATAAATGCCAGTTTGACAGAAGGTGAACATCTGTTAACTGTTTTAATTTTGCTAGCTTTCGTATGAATTTTTTAAAAATAAATTAACCAACAAAATGATTAAAGCAAGTTGCCCTCCTTAATGTATATGGGTCTCAAGCAAAAAGACTAACCTTTCCCAAGAAAGAATATTTCCTACTCTATGACATTTGAACTGGGATATCTACTTTTACCTCCTTACATACTCAAATTGAAGCACTTTGTTCTTCAAGAGTCTTGAGCCTGTTAGCATTTGGATGGGAAGTCTACCAGCGACTCTCCAGATTCTCAGACGTTTGGATCTTAGACTGAAACGAATCCATTCGTTCTCCTGGGTCTCTATCTTGGACTAACTCTGCAGACACTGGGTCTTGCCATCCTCCAAAATCACATGAGGCAATTCTTTAAAGCAAACAAACAAATATCCTACTGTTTTCTGTTTCTCTAAAGAACCCTGACTCACATATGTACAAAATTAAGAATTAATTTGAAAATGGAAACTTTCAGGTCAGTATCTGGCTCAGCTAATTACTTGGATTTTTGCATTGCTTTGTAAGTAGACTGGGAAAGAAGAGGAAGAATGAGAGAAGACAGCTAGCTCATCTTCAAATAGGAATATAGGAGTGAGTTATAAGACTTTGTTTAATAAAAGCAAAAATAAATTACCATAGTATTCTACAGATGGCAGAAAGAATTTCAGTTTCAATATTTTCGAATAACTGGGTGTCTTCCTTAACATGGGTCTATTGAGACTAGGTAAAGAACTTACAAGGGCCTAAGAGATGCGATTCAGAGGTTGATAAGGATTTGTGAGGTGAATTCTTTGTCATATGTTTTAATGCAGATTTTAGGATGGTGATGTTTTTCTGCTTCAAATACCTGAAAATATCCTTGCTTTTTTCCCCTTTTTAATGAAGATATTTCTACTTAGCAAAAAAGTCATTTTGGTGTTTTAAAGAAGCATGTTCACTATTTTAAGAGAATGTTCAGTTTTTGAAGTATAGTTTCAGTAGTTTGAAGATGTTGTTTTACTGTCGTCCTGCGTGTCTTCTGATTGTTCTAATGTGGCTGCTATCTCTAATATCTGTGTCAATTTTAGGTTGCTTCTGGGTGTTTGATTTTTGTTTTCATTGCATTTATTCTTCCATTGTAATTTTTCATTACATTGATTCATTCATTCCTATTTATATGGCAATTTTTGATTGGGGGTTGAACATTGTAAATATTACCTGTGGATGTCTAATGATGTTTATTTATTTTAACTTGATGTGACATGACCCTTTTGTGTTTTCTGCCTGATGTATATGGATGACAGACTTTTCTCATTTGGATAGTGAGAAATTGCATTCCACTTGGTTCAGAATGAATAGTGTATACTGTCACTTCTAATTCTTTTGATTTTTTCTCCAATTTCCAGTGGTTTACTTACATCCATCCCAGTAGTCAACTAAATACCAGAAAGAGATACTTTGTATACCTGTGAATTTCTACATGAATCTTCCTAATTTCTGTATCTGTTCGGTGACTTCCAGATTCTTTCTACTTTCTGAATTTTCCATGCTATTTCCTTATCTCAGTCCACTGTATTGTGCATTTTCTATCTTAGACTACATCCTGGAAAACTCAAAAGAATAATATTCATGCCATGTATCAGGGATCAGTATCATCTTTTTCTTAATGGCCACTATCTTAAATGTCCTATGTTCATGTAGAAGGGACTCATGAGTGAAAGTACTTGAGCAATAATTCCAGTGAGAGTCAGCAGCACTTAGGAAGTTATTTGTGATAGATGCACAATAAAAAACCATACCATGTACTTTTAGCTTGTTTTTGCCATTTGCTGAAGTAAGTCACTAATGTTTTGGGGAAAGGATGATGGTAAAAATTCTGTCTTGAACATTTTCAGTTAGAAGTGCTTGTGGGACCTGCAGGTAGAAATACCAGGGAAGCTAAACCAAGCCAATAACAACAATGAAAACAGCAACAATCTCTGGTCTGCATCTATTGAATCAAAGTTCTTTTCCCACAGATGCTGATTAAAGCCATAAATATTCTGTTGTTGACACTGTGGTGATAGTAATGCTTAATCAGTAGGTTTAAATTTTTCTATTTTGACTGGGCACCAGTGGCTCAGACCTGTAACCCAACCTACTCAGGAGGCTGAGATCTAACTAAGGGTTACAGTTGGAAGCCAGTCTGGACAGAAAACTTATCAAGAGACTTTTTTAAAAAAATTTCTAATTAACTAGCCAAAAGCTAGTAGTAAAGGTATGAGGCATGGCTCACGCGGCAGAGCATCAGCTTTGAGTGAAAAGAGATGAGAAAGAACCCACAGCCTTGAGTTCAAGCCTCAGTACTAGCACACACAAGAGACATCTTTTCTTTGTTCTTTTTTGTTATTTACTTTCTGGTTGTTGTTGAATAGTCCTTCTAAAAGGACAGAAGATTAGTTTTATGAAATATACCTGTCTTTAACTTGGATCTTTTCGTCAATTTTTTTGTTGCATTTTCTTTGGAAAGAGAAAAGGAAACAAAAACACACAGGTTTTATTATGTTTTGAAATAATCATTTGTATGCTCCAGATGGGGTTGGTAAGTGGTAAAAAAAAACAAAACAAAATGTTTTTGGAAGCAGTGGGAAAAATACATAGCTCATGAACATCTACATTCAGCCTGGTCATGGTGGAAGGTATAGATACATTTTAAAAATAAGCATTTGTTCTGGCAAATGTCTCACAAAACCAATGTTTGCTTTTCTACATGATGGATACCATTAGACATCCTGCAAGAGAATGCCATAAACTGGATTCTCTGCCTGTGGCCTGGGGTTTAGCAGAGAGTCGTTGCTAATGAAACTTTCTAAACTGCTCTGGGAAATGCTTGAACAATATTGGCATAGTCGCAATGATGTGGGCAATTACAGACCACTGCTTTGACAAAAAATTTGCAAAGTGGAAGTAAAACATTTTGATATTTTGAAGAGATCTTAATCATATCGGAGACTCTCATTTTACATACGGGGAGATTGAGTCTTAATGAGGGGAAGTGATTTGCCTGAGGGTGCAGAGTTGAGATTAAAGCAGGATTCATCTGTATCCAATGTTTTCCATCTCCAAGTTCATGAATTGGGAAGAGTGGGCTCAAGCTCCCGGGATAAATGGGAGTACAGAATCATGGCCAAATTGGCCTCACCTGGGTCTCATGATCGGGAGGGAGCGCAAGCCATTGCTATTCTAGTTAAACTATATACAGTGCCACTCTCACTGACCAGCCTTTATCTCATCCCAGAATGTTAGAGCAAGCGGAAGCATTGTACACAATCACATAACTGTTGACTGATGTCAAATGTGAGTTGGGAAATAGAAAAATTAAATTAAGTCAGAAAGTAAGGCTTAGTCACCTACTGGGTAGTATAAAGATAGTCAGGAGGAAGGGCTAGCTGTCCATTTCATGCTGAAATATTGAACTTTTTAAACTAGTGGACTCTTGAATTTCCTGAGAGGAAATAGTGTTAAAAGGGGGAAATAGAGCCTTTAAGATGGAAAGAAAATATATGATCCCGGTACATTTGTTTAGTCTTTCTGCAACTCAGATAAAGCAAAAAGCTCATTAATTTAGAATTGGTGATAATTTGTACAGGGCCTATTCTGAAGTTTACCTTTGCTTTATCTGGCTAAAAGGATGTGGAAAGCAAATTAACAGTGTAAACAGTATGACAGACAGCAATATTAACCTTTTTAAAAGAGCAAACTTTCTTCCAATATATATATATTTTTTTAGACTATGTGCTCCCGAAGTGAGCACATCTTCCAATATCTTTAGAAACACAACTTACACATTCAGAGATGGCATACTAGTTAAAGATCTTTCTTATCTCTTTATTATGGTAGGCTCTTCATAATTTGTGCCTATGAGATTTATCTTTGTTTGACTTAATTTGTGTTCCTGGGAGAAGTCAATTTGCATTTTTTATAACAATCAAATTTTTAAAGGTTGATCCTAACCTAAATAGGTCTTGAATGTAATCATTTGACTTCAGAACCTATGACTTTACTTCTATTATGAAAAATTACAGGCAATAGGCAGCACATGGCCACAGAGCAGAGCCTGGTGTTCAGCCAGACAACCGGGGCTCAAGTCACTGTTCTTGTGTTTGTTATGTTACCTTCTACCTATTTTAGGTTACATAGATTTAATCTTGGTATGAGTCTGGCTTCTTGAGAGAGATAGCATGTATATAGAGATAGCATGTATATAGAGATAGACAAGTGCAGATTTACTAGGAAACTGGCTGGTTCAATTATGGCTGTGGAGTCTCCAGCCTAGGCTATCGGGAAACTGGAATCCTAGGATGCTGGTAGCAGGTTGCAGGACAAATCCAATAGGAACTAATACCACCAGTGGTGTAATTCTAAGGCTGAGACTGAAAAAACTTGAGAATTCAGGGGTGTGTGGGTGAGGGTGCTTATGTAAGTCCTGGATTTCAAAGGAACAAGGAACCCACAATTCTGGTGCTCAAAGTAGTCAAAAAGAAAATTTAGCTCAGTTCCTGAAGAAGAAAAGCATTTCTTCTGCCCAGGTCTTGGTCCATTAGATGGTATCACCCATGCATCTTCACTGGTTTATGCAGATTCACAAGATAATGTTCTGTGGACATATCTACACAGACACACCAAAAAGTAATGTTTTTGTATGGTGCTAGATATTGTTTAATCCATAAAGTTGACACTTAAAATGAACTGCTATCACCATCAATCTGGGCCTTAGGCAGAAAGCCTCATCTACCATGGGACTCACAGGATGGATACAAAGATCAACTCTGCTAACATGAACAAAAGGGCATGATGCACAAGGAGGTAGTATGAGAATGTAAACGGAATGCATTGCTACTTTAGATGTAACTAAAGACTGACATTTTAAGCTGGCCTTCACCTTCTTTTTTTTCTTTTTTATTGTGCAAATATTGTACAGAGGAGTTACAATTACATGGGCAAGATAATGAGCACATTTCTTATCAAGCATTGTAGCCTCCTCCTTTGTTTCCCCTTCCCATCCCTTCCTATCCTCCTCCTGCCCCCCCACCCAATCCTCCCCGCTCCCCCCTCCACCAAAGTTGTAAAGTTCGTTTTCGACATAACGACTTGTACATCTCATTGTTGCAATGGGTCCACCTGTATCCCTATTTAAACGATTTGTTTTTCCCCTTCCCCTCCACAAATTGTACCGACATCAAATACAGGGGTTATACTGTGGGGGAGGGACATACAAAGCAACAAAGAAATAATCTTATAAATGTGTTAGAAACAATCGCATGAAAGAAAAAAAACATTTGAATACATATCTTAGGGTTCATTTCCCTAACATCACCTTATCTGACCTTTTCTGCTTGACTCAGACATATACTAGATATTGCAAATAAGGGAAACCATGGGTTCACCCTCTTTTATAAACCTACTTTCAGACATTTCTTTCAGAGCTACAACACTTTGAAACTTTCTTGCTAACATGTCTTCTAATCTGGAATTGCTAGACAACTTTAATTTTCAGAGGTTAACAGAGCCTCTAGTTTGTGCCCTTATAACATTGGTTTCCTTGATTCTATGTTATATCCTCTTCATTTTTATATCCAAAGGCTTGACACATAGAAGACAAATAATTTACCAAGCAGGAAAGATGAAGACAACACAAAATGGATAGAAGAGAAAACTTTTTAATTGAGCATATGTCCTGTTACTAAACCCCCTCTGAATGAAACTGTCCTGTCCATAATCTGCCAACAGGAAATTTCATGTCCATCACATGAAAAGCTTATTAGAAAATTTTGCAATTAGAATGGGTACCAGATCCATGATAAAGATGACAAGAGGTTACCCAGGCAACAAGATTTTACCATGGGATCACATCTTCCCAGACCATAGAAAAGTGCCCACTCAACCCAAAGCCAATCAGGCACCATTACCACCCACAACCACATTTTTCTGTGTTATTGTAACAATCTAATATTTGTACAGGTAGAAAAGTTGTCTCCATTTTGTGCTTGGAACTAAAACCACATTAGTCCAAGACAATCATAGTCAACTCACTCCTCTTGATAGCATTTGGTACATAGTACATTTCATAATTGTGGTTAATGAGATGTGAGACTGATGGGCATAATTGTGAGACTTCTGGTGAGTTCTGGAAAAGGCCTTTCATTCTTCGAAAGAAAACCTAATAAGACAAATGTCTACTTACACATTTCGATTAGATGCTTAGATCTGCCATAACAATGATGTAAAGTTTTAAGGTTCAAGAACCTCAAACCTTGGGTTATCAATGAGATCAAATCTCAGGAGAAACCTATTTTAGGGATTCTTTTTATTAGAGAATAGTCTTTCTTTATTGCTTTTGCTAATTGAATCAGTCATTCATTACATGTATTCAAAGATACAATAACAAATACACTAGCCAGTCCATACATAGATCAATTGCTGCCTCATACTGAATGATGAACTGGCATTCTTCTTATCTTTTCTTTTCCAGGAAGTAGAATTTGCTATTACAGAAAGAAGTGAAATTTTAGATTAGTAGCTAAATCCCTAAGGTTTTTAATTAAAGGAAGATGTTTGAGTTGCCTTATTGAGTCAATGTCAAACTCAAGTCACAAGGAAGCAGCTGGTAGAATGGGGACATCACAGCAAAAGGTCAGGAAGAAGCCAGAGACTGCTGGCTCAGGCCTGTAATCTTAGCTATACAGCAAGCTGAGATCTGAGGATCATTGTTCAAAGCTACACTTGTCAAATAAGTCTCTGAGATTCTTATCTCTAAATAACTTGCAAAAGACCAGAAGTACAGGTGTAGCTCAATAATAAAGAACTAGCCTTGAGCAAAAAAAAAAAAAATCTTAGTTGAAAGGATCCTGGCCCAGAGTTCAAACCCCAGTATCAGCAAACAGCACAATAAACAAACAATAAATAATATAGATTTTTCCTTTCCATTTTCCATCCATATGCACTTCATTTTGTGTTCATTGAGTTTTTTGTTCTGTTTTGTTTTGTGTTTGTCAGTCATGGGATTTGAACTCAGGGTCTGGGTTCTGTACCTGAGCTCCTTTGCTCAAGGCTAGCCCTCTAGCACTTTGAGCCACAGCTGTACTTCTTGTTTTTGAATGGTTAATTGGAGATAAGTGTCTCACAGGAACTTTTGTGCCCAGACTGGATTTGAACCATGATCCTCAGATCTCAGCCTCCTGAGTAGCTAGGATTACAGACATGAGCCACAGGCACCCACTTTTCAATTGAGTTTTACTTTGACTCTTTATAAACAAAAGAGCTGAAGAGAAATGCATACCTTGTAGATAAATAGCAATGACATGATCCAACACCTGAAATTTGTATATTTCATATCTAAGAGTAAAACAAAATAAAAACCAATAGACTGAGCAAACAAAAGCCATTTATCTTGATGTCTCCTCCTTTCTTTGTTTTTTTATAGCCTCTCTAATCAGTATTTACCTAAACACAACTCACTATCCCAATAAAAACACTTCCCTAGGAAGTAGAGCATTTCCATAGAGTTTGTTGTATTATAAAATGGGATTAGTTTCTTAAATTCTTGGATTGATCTCCAAATGTATTCACTGTCCCCTACCCGTTATCTCATAGAGCTCATCACTGGCAAGGTACAAAGTTGTCATGCTGAAAGGTTGTTTCGGGTATCTAGAAGGAAGAGACTAGGATTGTGTCTAAATTCCCTACAATGGAGAAGAAAATTCCCACAATATCACCAGTACCAAAGGAATGAAATACTGACCTAAAAAGATTCTTACTGGTAATAATGGACTCCATTCTTGGAAGATGAAAACCAATATAAATTTATGGTGATTTAGGAGCTTTTTGTATTGAAAAATATACATATATACAGTCAGCAGGGTCCAGGCATTAATTGCATGGCATTTGTTCAATGACATGGTGTTTGGATCCCAAAGTAGCTGAAAAAAAAATGAATCCACATTTGGATGCCAGCAAGCCATAGAAAGAACAATGCTGGTGAAGAGAGGTATCAGATCATCAAAAGTGGTGAGCTCATGGCTTTCTGTGCTTTAAAACCAAGTCACCTTCAATGCATAGGGTGCTTTCTATATTTGAGCACATATTCTGTTCTAAATGTTGCATGTTCTTAATTTAGAAATGCTTGAGTAATATCTCTGGCTTTGTTCCAACAGTGGACATCTGTTGGTTTCTGTGTGTGTGTGTGTGTGTGTGTGTGTGTGTCCCTAGCATCCCTTCCCTTTTTACTTGGGAATACTATTACAATTTCTTTTGGGAAATACCTCTCTCTACATGGTATTTCCTATGAATCTCTGATCAAGAACTTTTAAATGTTCTTATTATATGTAGGCAAGGGTCTCAAGCTAGGTGGGTATGTTTTTCTCCTTAGAACTTTAAGCTCTAGTGAGGTAATGTCAGAATAGGAAACATTTAAAGCTGACTCATACAGAATTGGGATAGTACCTTTAAGAGAATGTTGACAGCTCCTTCTATCTTGATTTAAAATTGCCTATGGGCAGGTAAGGTGGCTCAGTGGTAGAGTGCTTGCTTTGCATGCATGAGGCCCTGGGTTCGATTCCTCAGCACTGTATAAGCAGAAAAAGCCGGAAGGGACACTGTGGCTCAAGTGGTAGAGCACTAGCCTTGAGCTGAAGAGCTGAGGGACAGCGTCCAGGCCCAGAGTTCAGGCCCCACAACCAGCAAAAAACATAAAATTGCCTATTTTGACCTAAGTTTTCCCCATTATCTCCTCAATTCTTTGAGTAATTCTCAACTTTTATAGCTACAGAATTAAGCATTGCGAACAGAAGGTATCTATACATTTGAATTCAGATTTCTTTCTCTTAATTCATAAATAATGATAGGAAGATATAGTTTTCTAGAATATCTCCTCTCCTTATCTATCAAATAGGAGTAATGAATTAAGTCATTCATTATGGACCTACTACTGGCTCAAAAGTCCTAAAGTAGAGCTATTACCAGATCTTGTTTAATTAGAAAAGATAAACTCTAATTCCAGCAGCTCCAGGAGGTGGAGCTCCAGTACAATGATGATAAGAGTCTTGGAGCCTGAGCAATACAACTCCTTCTGGGTCAGAGATCTTCCAAGAAATCTACTGGGTTGTTTCCACAATGTCCACTTGATTAAGCAAATTTTCCTCTTCTATTGCTCAAGACATCTTTGTGTGTGGCAAATGTGGGAAGCCTTTGCTAGGCCTCTGTAGAGACAGATAAGCCTTCTTCCTTAAATACCTCCCTGTTGGTCCATTTAGAAATATTATATTTTGATATTAGGAACAGTGACATTGGATAGACATGACAGGGGTTAACATTACATGCATGGACAGGTACATCTGAGTGAAGACAGGCAACAATGAATGAACCAGTGTCAGTTCTGCCATGTATAACTGTACCTTTGGAAAATGATTCTGTATTTTGCTTCACGTGCCTCCTCTGTAACTGATTACACTGGATGAGATTTGTGGTTCCCAAATTTATATTTTGGCAGAGGAAAACAGTGGGAAAGAATCTTTTCTTAAATAAAGTCATAGATGAGATTCTCATATATAAATATTTTCTAAAGCTCTTTACATTACAAATGACAGTCTGAATTCAAACAAGCTTAAAAGTAGCACAGGAGATATATTGTCTCACATAAGTAGAACATCTGATGGGAAGAACATTGTCAGACATGGCTGGTCATGGGATCAAAAGCTGTCATCAGAAATCCATGTCTCCATTTCCTATGCACCTAGTTCTACTTGGCTCCATTCTCCAACAGAGCTTCAACATGTGGCAGCAAGATGACTGTAGAATAGAGAGGAATGGAGAACTTTTCTGTTCCCCATCTTGGTGTTCTGTTTCTGCATCCGTCTCTGGGACTGCTCAGAGTAATGTCAAGCCTGTTATCCGATGAAGAGAAGGTATGTCCTGATTGCTACTTCTGTCAGAATAACAGCATGATAAAGGCAATTTATACACAGAAGACATGATGAAGGAAAGCTAGGAAAAAGGTAGAGGGGAAAAAGGAAGGATGGAAGGTAGAAAAGATAACCAGGATTTAAAAAAAAAGTAAATGAAACTGGAATTGTGATGGAATAAGAAAGACCCAGGTGAGGGGTTGTTTTGTGAGGTTTTGTTTGTTCATTTGCTTTTTCTTGGCAGAACCTAAAAACCATGAGCCTACAGAAATATGCAGTTTCTTGCAGCTAGACCCATGAAAGGTATAGACCACTAATGGATATTTTCTTAAGCAGCATACCTCTATTTCATATATCATATTAAAGTAGCATTTCTTCCCAATTTCAGTGGGGCAAGTATGTATTTAGAAACCAGCTGGTGACTTGACATCATTCTTCAGTGTTTTCTTTATTCTTGAAGATGATTTGTAACTTTGCTTAAGCCATGTCTTTTCTTTGTGCTTGATAGGGAATCTAGAGATACTTGAATCATTCAGAAGGGACAATGGAGGGACAAATAAAAAAACTCAGCTGCCAAAGTATTGGTGCGCATTGTTGTATCTGTAAGAGCACAAATGGCATTGCTTTGACCACCTCAACCATCTTCTAGTTGAGAAGACTGAACTCTAGAAGAGAAAATTTTTCTTCTCAATGCCATTCAGTGATTTTTGTCTAGAGCAAGAACTAGACCCCCAGAGAGAGGTTTCCAACCCCCTGTACCTTCCAATTGAGTGCTTCAGGAGAGGTTAAAAGCCAGTGCATTTGTGTTTTCATGGCACTGCTAGGATTTGAACTCATGCTTAGCAGAAAGCCCTTGACCACTTGGGTCCTTCTCAGCCCTTTTCAGATTTTACTTATTTTTCAGATAAGGTCTCGTGTTTTTGCTCAGGCTAATCTCATACCAAGACTCTCCTACCATATGCCTCCTGTACAGCTAGAAACACAGAGGCCCAGTACCATACTTGGCTTTTTGGTTGAAATGAACATTTTGCCCAGGCTGACCTTGAACCACAGTTTTTCTGATCTCCACTAGAATCACAGTCCTCCTGAGTTCAGAAAACAGGCACACATGCACCACCATAGTTGGTATATATATATATAGATAGATAGATATTGATATATATTGATAATATACTTCTGATCATGTCACTTTACTCTCAATTGTTTTCCTGATTCCATGCCTGTGGGGAGTGGCACAAAGACATCAGTAGAATGATCAGGCCATCCCCCACTCCTTAGATCTCCTTCCATGTGAAAGTACAAATGACTCATCCTGACATTTTTAATAAATTTTTCTTTGTTCTATTGTTCATTCAAACAATCCCTGGGTTAAAATGGTACATCTTCCCTCTTTTATGCTACCTGTTTTGAAGCATCTAAGGATACATATTCTTCCCTGAAGCAATTATGATACTACCTTTCCTTTCCCATAGTGCCTCATGCTTATTTCTCTGGCTACTTTTGCTAAGCTGAATTGAATTGTTTCACAGACCTAACACAGTGAATATCACTTTGAATAAGTATGTTATTATACTAATGTTGAAAAGATGTTTAGAGGCAAAAAAAATCCTTCTGCAAGACCACAGTAATAAACACAGGGTGGGTATCATTACTGGTTCTCTTTCTTGAAAAGCCTGAACAAAATCTTAGCATCATCATTATAGCATGATGCAGTCAGTATCTTTTGGTTGAAGTTGTCAATAAGTACAAACCTTATTTATCATTCTCTTCTATCTCTAAAACCAAACAAACTCTTAGTTTGTCACATACCTCGATGAAGATTTTTGAGGCTGCATTTTTGCTCAATGAAAAAAAAACCCCACCATGATCTGATAACACTATCCATCAGGGGAACAACAAAGAAAGATTGTCATGTATGCCCATCTGTTGACAGTGCTTCAGTTCTCATTCTTATCTGTTTACTTGTTTATTTATTTTTGTGGTCTTGGGGCTTGAACTCAATGCCTGGGCACTCTCCCTGAGCCCTTTTGCTCAAGCCCTTTTACTCTGCCACTTTGAACCACAGCACCACTTCCAGTTTTCTGGTGGTTAATTAGAAATAAAAGTCTCACAGACTTTCCCTCCCTGACTGGCATTGAGCCGTGATTCTCAGATCTCAGACTCCTGAGAAGCTAGGATTACAGGCTTGAGCCACTAGTGCTTGGCAGTTCACAATGCTTTAATTCCAGCTCCACATTTGAAAGAATGTATTTGTTTACATATCTGATGGATAGTGATGGCACTCTGCCATCTACCTTTGCAGGTAAAGTGATTGTAAGTTATATGAAATCCTCAGCTCTTTCATCACATTCATCTCTCTCTCTTTTATTTTGGGGGGGAGGGTCTGGTCGTGGGGCCTGAACTCTGGGCCTGGGCGCTGTCCCTCAGCTCTTCAGCTCAAGGCTAGCGCTCTATCACTTGAGCCACAGCGCCACTTCTGGCTTTTTTTTCTTTTTGCTTATGTGGTGCTGGGGAATTGAACCCAGGGCCTCATGCATGCAAGGCAAGCGCTCTACCACTGAGCCACCTTCCTAGCCCCTCATCTTTCTCTCTTTAAAGAAAGTGAACTCAGCCCTCGATCTTGTCTTTAACCCAAATCTTCCAGTTGGCTGTTGTTCTGTATTGAGCATCTAGTGAGCTGAGTTTACTTCTGCTCCAGGTGTGTATGCACACGCACACACATATATATATATATATATATATATATATATATATATATTAGATAAGCTCATGCTAGTTCACATGTGTTTGTCCTTGAACTTATACCTGCAAAAATTGTCTCATTTTACTTTTCATTATAATCCTATAAAACAGGTCTGATTATTTTTCACTTCTGAGAAAATTATGTAAGGATCACACAAATAACATGATCTATCTCAAATCAAACAGTATATAGACCTGAGCATTAGAGTCTCTGGTTATTCTAAACATAAAATGGATTTATTTTATGTCTGCTTAATAAATACTTGATACATGTGCATGCATGCGAGTGAATGAACATCCAATCTATTACCTCTGGACACCTGTAGTATAATATATATGTCTGAATGCACAAAAGTATATATATTGTTCTACCTTGGAACCTTGAAGAGAGATGTCAGAATATAATAACTCTGCTTGGAATTTTACTCATACTCTCTCCACTAGAAAATTGTCATACTAAATATATATGTCAAAGAGAAGCAAAAATAAGTTAAAATAAAAATATTACTGCCATCCTTCAGAGACTTTATAAACATAGTCTTTAAAATATGTTTGTGTTTATGTGTTTTCCTGAAACAAATCATGATAATGTTCTTTTTCTTTCAGATTCTGTCCTGTGCAAAATATTTCTTGGATTGGCAATAAAAGGAAGTGGTGAACCTTTCCAGAAAATGGTATAGTCTAATAAATTCGAAGCAATATTTTTAGCTTGATTTATTTTGTGTTTTACAGAGCCTTTTCATGCTCTTTGGGATCTTTGTACTTCTTTTATCCACGGCCTTAAGTTATCAAGCTCCATCTTCAGCACCTGATACACTAGAATTGTTTCCTTTTCCTTATGCATTCCAACTCTTGTCCACTTCTTCACTACTGTGGCTTTCTGGTGTAGGCATTACCATACTCTCAATGCTCAACTTTCATGTAATGAGCTATTTGGGCCCAGGTAGATTTCTTCTCTTGTCTGCTCCTGGACCTTCTCTGGACCTGTGTTACCATCTTCATTTTCAGTAACATCTGTTCTTCACTTTGGTTCACTAGTATTCTTCATTCTTCAGTACTTTTGTGCTTCACTGAAAAACTTAGTTCATATCCTTTTGTATTTTACTGAAACTGGAGAATGTTCCTGTCATCCTAGGTGAGGTGGCTCAATTCTGTAAATCCTGGTTATAGGGGAGGTGAACAGCAGGGATCTTGATCCCTGTTCAAAGTCAGGAAAAAAGAAAAAAAGAAATTCTCTATACTCCATCTCAACCAAGGACTGTGTATGGTGGAGTGCACCTGGCATGCCAGTATAATGTTTGGAGGATGCATAATGGCTGGGTCTAGTGGCACATTCCCGTCATCCTCAGAGATACAGGGAATTACCAGAAAGATGGTGGCAGCCCCAGCCAACCCAGCCATAAAATGAGACATTAATTTAAAATTATCCAATATATAAAGGGGATGGAGGCAGGGATCAAGAAATACCTGACTAATGAACACGAGACCTTAAATTGATTTCTCAATACCAGCCAAAAAGTATAGATTAGTTAAAGACAACTGAAATTGGTTTTCTAAATGTACTATTTACAATTACAACAAATTATAAAATATTTGAAAGAGCCAGATGCTGGTGGCTCACACCTGTAATCCTAGCTACTCAGGAGGCTGAGATCTGAGGATCACAGTTCAAAGCCAGCCTGGGAAAGTCCATGAGACTCGGATCTCCAATAAACCACTAAAAAACCAGAAGTGGCGCTGTGATTCAAGCAGTAGAGCACTCGCCTTGAGCTGAAGACCTGAGGGACAGTGCCAAAGCCCAGAGTACAAGCCCCATGACCAAATATATATATATATATATATATGAAGGGTATATTGAAGATATATGAAAGAACACACTGAAGGCTACAGAATAGTACTGAGTGATATTGAGACTTATGTAATTGGAGATATATAACATATTCATGAATACAACACAAGCACTTGTCGTTTCTTTATGGTAAATATGCTCAAAACACTTTTAAGTCACTTAAGATACATAGCACAGGGGCTGGGAAGGTGTCTCAGTGGTAGAGCTCTTGCCTTGCATGCATGAGGCCCTGGGTTCGATTCCTCAGCACCACATAAGCAAAAAGAAAAAGCCAGAAGTGGCACTGTGGCTCAAGTGGTAGAGCCCTAGCCTTGAGCTGAAGAGCTAAGGGACAGCACCCAGGCCCAGAGTTCAGGCCCCACAACCAGACCCCCCAAAAAAAAGATACGTAGCACATTATTATTTATACTCACTCTGCTAATCATTAGCACAACAAAATTGATTATCTTTACCACATGTAAATTTGCATCCGCAATTATTCAAAAGAATACAAAGGTAATTAAATTTAAAAGATCATTAACAACAAAACTCCATAGCTTCTCTAAATACCAAATTATTATCTACTCCATGAGATAATTCCTTACCTATACATCTCTTCAAATCAGGGCTCTGTCTCTGTTTCAGTTCTTAATGTGTGCTAAGATGATGCCCTTCAAATTCTTGAAGACTTTTGGACTATTTGAGAAAGTTTTAAAGTCAGTAACTTAAAAAAATATGATGTATCATAATCTCATGGTAGATTGGATCATTTCATTGGCCATACTTAAGGTTTGATATTTGCTGGGGGTTTATTTCTTATTTTTCCAATTATATGCCAGATTTGGTGCTTGAAAAATTCAAAACAGCTTCATTTCCAACCTTGTAAATCTTGAGTTGGTAATATTTTTCCCTTAAATTGTGCTTAGAAATGAGACACGTCTTAATTTATTTCTCCATTCCCTTAATAGACAGACAAATGAACCAAATGACAAGAGTCAATATTTTTTACTGAAAAATCTTCTGGCAAAATTCACAAGTTTGTTCGGTTCACTTTTCTTAAAGTTTCCACTTTATGGTAAGTAATAATATTTCCACTCATAACACAGGTTACTCAGCATCCTCCAATAGCAATTTCCATGCTTCTATGCCATTCTCTGCTCAGACTTTCCTGCCCACCTTCCTGGTCTCTGCCTATAACCTGGTTCTGAAGCTAAAGCCATGCGTTTTATTTTTGTTATGGTTGCAATTGCTTATTTTTCAGGTTATATATTGCTACCTACAATTCTTCCTGATGTGCAGTGGCATAAAGCAACATTTCTTTTCTTCAAATTGATGAGTTGGGTAGCAGCTGGGAGGTTTTAGTCAATACCATATGGCATTGACTAGGGTAAAATAAAATAAGGGAGTTGTTTTCAGTCGAGAGCCTTGCTGAGACATGAATGTCAAGCATCTGGATCGACAGGGCTAAGTGTCTGCTTCAAAGTCTCAGTTTTTCATTCATGATATCTCTCTCTTTCTCTCTTTCTCTCCTTCTCCTCCTTCCCTCTCTCCCCCTCTCCAGAAGTTTTCTAGTAAGTCTAGTTCAATCTATGCCAAGAAAAAAGAAGCAATGGAACCTATTAAGGACAGGTCCAAAGCTAGGATAGAACCACTTATACAATAATTTCTTGGTCAAAGAAACTCACAAGTTTATGCTAGAGTGAAGGACAGGTAAAGTAGAGACAACTTTCTGGTAGGAAGACTATCATACAGTTGTAGAGATGGAGGAGTTTCTGGTCCCAAATGGTTCAGGTATTTCAGGCCAACCCCTTTTGGGACACAGGGGTTTTTTTGGTGTTTCTTTCTTTCTTTCTTTCTTTCTTTCTTTCTTTCTTTCTTTCTTTCTTTCTTTCTTTCTTTCTTTCTTTCTTTCTTTCTTTCTTTCTTTCTTTCTTTTTACTTTTTATAACTACAGACTGAATTTCCTGAGCACCACAAAGTCAGGCTGTGAGTGGGATGATGCTTGTTTGTAATTGAAAATTAAGTAAGAAAAGATCATCTTGGACCAGTACTAATTGTCTGGATCTTTCAGACCATAGGTTAAATGAGTGCTAAGACATGTTTGAAAGTGCTTCAGTCCTTTCCAAATAATCCTGTAGGTCCTAGTTACTACAGAATGCACTTCAGTGATTCCATGCAAAAATGATTTTCACTGCCAATGGCTTATCACAACTCTTGATGGCCAAAATGCATCATAAAACAGTAAGTACAATGTGTTCTACAACATCTCTTAAATTCATCTTGAAGATTCCTGGTGTCAGCATAAGTAGAAGCAAAACTTGGGGCAAGACTCTGAGTATCTTTTCCACAGGGCCATTTTCTTTGAGTCTGACATATGTTCACATACTAGTTAAGCATGATGCTTTCTCTTACTAAAATATCCTTGGAACCTCTTTGTCCCCAACCTTCCCACACCAAACCCATTCTGTAAGATCCCACAACTATAGAATAGAGAAAATTCAGAATCATGTGAATTCAGCCTACATGAGGCAATTGGAGGTCATCATTAGAACCTCAGTAATGGTATTTCCCATGTTCATAAACTTCAACATGTGCTCATGAAGAAACAGATAATATTAGTGCTCTCTTATTATCAAAGATCTCCTGAGACAATTTCACATTTCGTATTACATTTCACATATCACCATAGTGCATATAGCAAAGTGATACCTTTGGGTAGGAAAACTAGTCTTGAAATCATCCCTCCTTTATCATTAAAACACACACATTTGAGTACCTACATATGTTTTCCAGACAAGCTAAGTGCTTTGGACACATTCTCCTTGACCAACTTAGAGTTCTGGTCTTGTGTAAAAACTTTCCACTCTTTCATGATTTCCAGACAGTGTCTAGTTGGAATGGAAACTAGTCCCAAATTGGGTGTTTGGTGAAGGAAATGACACGTGAACCTCTTAGAACTAAGAGGTGATGTCACATCCTGAGATGA
Organism: Dipodomys ordii; assembly: GCF_000151885.1. Taxonomy (NCBI): domain Eukaryota; kingdom Metazoa; phylum Chordata; class Mammalia; order Rodentia; family Heteromyidae; genus Dipodomys; species Dipodomys ordii. Next base: position 6,293,320 of record NW_012267343.1, on the reverse strand, counting down.
AGACTGTGGCTTGATGCCTTTATGGCCAGGAATTAGTGAGGTGACATAGAGAGAGAACTGGTCTAAAAGTCAGAGGATGTGTATTCCATTCTGAGCACATCTGATACCTCTCTACTGGACCCTGAGTGTACTAAATTACTCAACCTTTTTGTATGTCTAATCTTTTGTTTTGTCATCAGTCATGGGGCTTGATCTCTGGGCTTGGGTGCTGTCCCTGAGCTCTTCAGCTCAAGGCTAGTGCTCTTCCACTTGAGCCACAGCACCACTTCCAGCTTTTTTCTGGTGGTTGATTGGAGATAAGAGTCTCATGGACTTTCCTGCCTAGTCTGGCTTTGAACCATGATCCTCAGATCTCAACCTCCTGAGTAGCCAGGATTGCATGCATGAGCAACGGGTGCCCAGTTTGATGTCTAATCTTGTAAAACAAGTCTTCCCAAACTGAGTGTTCTGTACCCCAACTTTGTTGGAGTTTCTGTACTACCAACTTTGAAAAATGCACACTATAGGCATGCACAAATGAATGTGAAAAATTATAATTGGACCTGGTTTCTGGTAGCTCACACCTGTAATCTAAGCTTTTAAGGAGGCTGAGATCTGACGAGAGTGGTTCAAAGACAGCCCATGCCATCCATGAGCCTCCCAGTCCATGAGACTCTTAATCTCTAATTAATCATATAAAGCCAGAAGTAGAGTGGTAGCTCAACTTGTAGAAGGCTACTCGAGGAAAAAAGCTTAGTGACAGCCCCTATGCCCTGAGTTCAAATCCTAAGACTAGTATACAATAATTAGAATCTAGAGGAGATATTAAAATTTCTCTGTAAAATCTCCAGAATAGGACTTAGGAACTTGCAAAGAAGCATAATTTTAAGCTAAGGTTGGATGTTTAACAAAAAGGGAAGTTCTATAGATAACAGAGGACTTCATTTTGCTTTGAAGGACATTTACACATGGAGGACATAATTTATATTTTTAAAATATCTTTGACTTCTTTAGAGGAAGTGAGGGAATAATTAGGAGACTACTCAAATCCAAGTGAGGATTCTGGGAGAGATATTGAAAGAAGAAAAACTAAGTTATGAATGAAGTCCTCTCATCATAGTTACCTGGAAAATAGATATCAGAGCCATTGTGGTTTGAGGTCAATCCAGCATCACAAATATTCAATCTCAACTAATGGTTGGGCACAGTGGTTCACGCTTGTTATTTCAGCTCCAGGAGAAGCAGTGGCTGTGTGCATTGGTACACCTGCAATCCTCAGAGACACAGAGAAGCATGCACAGGAGGCTCACCAACTACGCCTTTCCCAGGTATAAAGTGAGATCTTACTTTGAAAACAGCCAACACAAAAAGGAGCTAGAGGCGTGGCTCAAGTGATACAATATTTGCAGGTGAAGCTTTGAGTTAAGTTCCAAGTACATCAAAAAATAAATAAAAAGAAACATTTAAAACTTATGAATGGATTGACTGTGGCCAGTAGTGAAAAGATGAGCATCAAACAGAGATGATAGAGCATATAAATTTGCCTCTCAGAGGAGAAGCTTAGAAAAGATGGTGATTTTCATTTAACGAACACATGGCAGGCTTCAGAGAGGGCTACCATGTAAGCTGATTCATGAAGGATGAGTAGGGTTCACAGATTGGGATGTGAATGGGAGTTAAAGCAATATAGACTAAGAGAGGCAGGCAAAGACAAACTGGGCCAGGCTCAGGGCCATTGAGCCTTCAGATCACGTGCATTACTATCTGTAACAATGCCATTCTTTTTACTCCTGGGATGTCCACTAGACCTCTCAGATCCCTGGACAGTTGGATTCAAAGCCACTCCAGGACTAGAGCTCAGAGTAGTTTAATTGAGGATAAGAATTGAGCCAACAGGTTCTTTCTTTTTCCTCTCAAACTAGAGGGAAAAAAATTCCCCCCTGAATAACATTGAATTAATTAGTGTTTGTCTTTTTCCAAGTCTGGCAACCTCATCCAGTGTAATCTAGCTCAGACTTCAGTGTCACAACCCAGGAGAGTAGGACAGATTATAAGCAATTTAGAGATTCCTTGTCACATTTAATTTGTCTTTTGGCCAGGGTTTTTGATTTTAGTTCTAAGCTTTTTAAAATTTGAAATCAATTCCAAAAATAAAACATGATGTCTTTCTTGTAGACTTCGCCCCAAAGCAAATGCTCTTACAGCCAGAGTCCAGATCTGTATTACCGCAAGTTTTAGGATCTTACAGTGTCTTTGTATTTCTGCTACTCTATAGGCTGAGGGCTTTATGTTCTCTCCTTCTCTGCCACCTTCCCGCTCATCTCCTCCTGACATTAATTTGATGCTTCTAATTTATTGTTGATACATTACTTTTTGATGACTGCACTAGTAAGTTACTATAAACAGGAGTTTAAAAAAAACCCTCATATTTCCTGTATTATAAGCCTATAGGTCAGCAGGTTGGTGTGACTCTCAGGTTGCTAAATGTGAGCTGTAAGAAGGCTGTGTGATTTGAGGGAGTGTTCCAACTTATCTGGAACAATGCAACTCATTGCTAGGGTTTGGGGTTGGTTTGTCTCCCAAGAAGTCCCGTGTTGGAGGCATTAATCTTCTGTATGCAGGTGGTGGGCATTTAAAAATTAAAACCCAGTTTGCGGGCTTTAGATCTCTGGGGACATATCCTCCAAGGGATTGTGGGACTGAGGCACGCTGGGTCCTTGTCAGTATCTGTGACCTCTTATTTCCACACACATTCCCTCTATCCACCACCAGGTCCTCATCTGAGCTGAGTTATACCAGCCTTGTGAATTTGAATCTTTAGGATTGTGAGATTAATAGACTTCTTTTCTTTTTTTTTATTTTATTTGTGAACATACTGTACAGAGGGGTTACAATTACATGGGCAGGATAATGCGTACATTTCTTACCAAGCATTGCAGCCTCCTCCTTTGGTTTACCCTTCACATCCCTTCCCAGCCTCCCCCCTCCCCCCCAATCCCAACCCTTCTCCTTCTCCCCCTTTCCCCCCCGGAACCGACGTTGTAAAGCTTGTTTTGGACATGACAACTTTAGACTTCTTTTCTTTGTAAGATTTAGTCTATCCTATGTACTTCACTATTGTAATATAAATAGACCAATGCATGCATGGTTAAAATGCCTAAGTTGGCTTTTACTTGCTATGATGTGGGGCCAGGCCAAGGGGCCCTCTATACTCACAATTAACAAGAGGTCAAGTCTTTCTCACACTGCCATCTATACTACCTTCGAGTCTACCAATGCAGACAGGATCCATTCTTTTATTCACTCTTATTTTTCAGGACTCATACATAGATTAGGTTCACCCAGATCATCCAGGGTATTCTCTGTATCTCAAACACATTAGTTAGTGGTGGCAACATTGGCAAAGCCTCTTTTACCATGTAAGGTAATCTCTTCATGGGGTCTGGATATCAAAGAATAGCCATCTGTGCAGACAATCATCTCCCTGGAATACTTAACAAAGAGGAAGCCCTGGTGCTTTGTCCATGGTGGTAGAAAACAAAAAAAAAAAACCAAACAGAAAAAGTTAAAAAAAACAAGCAGAGCACTGGTGGCTCACACCTCTAACCCTAGCTACACTGAAAGCTGAGATCTGAGCTATGACATATCATAATGTCTATAGCTATAGGATGGATGCATAGATGTATATGATACATGTAAAGGAGCAACTTGAGTCCCTATATGACAGAGATGAACAAATAGGTGCACAAGTGGGAAACAATTGGCACAATGTCATTCAGTGGTTCGTGGCAAACCCCAGACCAGATTACACTATCATATGAGAATTCAATAGGAGGAATTTTACAAGAACAAAATTCCACACCTGCTGCCTCTGCCATTCCACGAGCAGCCTCGGGACGGAGCGTCTTGATTTCCTTCCACCATGGGATGCCACAGGAATTAGTGACTAAAAGACAGGCATGCTGATTTCATCTGATGTGACAACTTTGGTCTTTCTTTGGCATTCTGAATTCCCACAATTCTCTTGGACCTCTGACCTTCCAGCCGAATCGATGTCAGCTCACTTAGCACTAAATGTTTCCTACACATTGAGTCATTTTGCATCTGCTTAGTAAAAATGGAGACATCTAGCATGAAATAATTTCCATCTCATGTGAACCCCAAATCAACCATTTCCTGTTGAAAGTGACAGTATTGGGAAGAATTTGGAGTCATTATGAGTTATCATTACCCAGGCTGCTTTCAAATCCTATAGCTAGAGACAATATAGGTCAAAATTTGAGTTGTAGTTTTAGGAAAGGATTAAAATATACCCATCCTCCTATCCAAGCCAGAGCTTATCTTTACCTGAAGACAAAAAATTGCCATTGAACTTAGAACCGAGCACATTGGTCGGGGGGGGGGGTGTCAAGAGTTCATTTTTTGAGCCCTGCAGAGATATCTAAGTTATAGAGCACCCTGGCAGATAGAGCGAAGAATAAAATAGAATATCTGCTCTTAGAAGAATTCTGCAGTCCAACATGAGCAGATGGAGGAGCACAAGGACACATTTGATGACAGCAAAAGGTGTAGCTAATGACAGGCAGGGTTCTGACATTGACAGCATTCAAAGATTTTGGGCTGTGAAAATTTTCATACAGTAAAATTTCCTAAAGAAATCCATCAAATAAAAGGGGAACTTGCTACAACTGAAGTGAAAACAAGCCATTAAGCAATTCTTATCTCGCCTCTTCCTTCTGTATTTTCTGACAAAGGTCCTACTAATGTATTTAAAAGATATGTGTAACTGACATACCTGTTGATTGCACTGATCTCTCGATACAGATAGAAAGAACTTTTCTTTTACATACCTATATACAGTATAAAATCTCAAACTCACGATGGAGACTAAATGTTCCCATATTCTCTATTTGTATCTTAGAGGATTTTCATATTTTCTTCCTAGGTCTCAATGCCTAGTCTTGCTTGCTAAAGTCTAAGAATGTAAAGTGACAGTCAATTTTAGCCAATTGAAATGAATAACAGAAAGCTGAAAGATGTTTTGTGTGACTTAAAGGGGAAGGAAGAGTTAGGAGATAGGACTGGATGAAGGGAGAGATGGAGAATAAGCAAATATAATCAAAACACTCAATGTACCTATGTGAAAATGGAACTTGAATGGAGGGGTTAGGATAGATGGAAGGGGAATGCTAGAAAGGGTAAGTAACATTGACCAATGCTTATTATTTCATAAATTAACATTGTTCTACAGAACCCCCTTTATGCAACTATTTAAAATATTAAAATAATTATGGCTTCTTTGGCTGCTCTGTGAATGTCCATGGTATGTTGAGAAAGAGGAAAATGATGTCTCTCACTTACTTTGCAGGGCTGCTGCAAATAGTTGTGTAGGCTACCTACTGCACAAGGGTAGACCATGAAGAAATCTTACTGCACTCTGATGAGAATCTGCATTCACCTGGACACAGGGTACATTTTCTGTTAGTTATTTCAAAAGTGTCATGTTAATAATTGGTTCTTTATCGCCTCCTCCAGGAAGGTCTGTGCTTTTCAGGGTTTTTAAAAAAATGTTATTTTATTGTAAAGATGCTGTACAGAAGGGTTACAGTTACATTTGTAAGGTAATGAGTACATTTCTTGTCGAGCATTGTTACCCCTTCCTTTGTTTTTCTCCTATTACCCCTTTTCGCCCCTGCCTCCCCCACGACCCCCCCTCCCCGAAGTTGTAAAGTTCATTTCCAACATAGCATCTTATATCATTGTGGCAATGGGTATTCCTGTGTCTTGTTTCAGCATTTTGTTATTTCTCTTCCTCTCCCCTCCCCAAATTAGATAAGTGTATATACAAGATGCTGGGTACCCAAATCAAATACAGTGACACCAAGGTACTAACAGGAAGATGCAGACCTATTGGCTAGTGTCCTTAAGGCTTGCATTAGAGGGAGTATGGTAGGTGATTGAAGGAAGGGTGCCTCTTTTGTAAGATGCCTAGGGAGTCATCAGGAGCTCTCCATTTTTACTTCCACTATAACCAGACCCTATAAGCAAATCATCCCAGATTCGAGTATTCCTCTGGTTGAGTACTCATAGCTAACCTGTCTGTGCATACTATAGACTCTGTGTTAGGGTTCCTAACTCTGCAGGTCCAGTCCCTTCCACAAGGCCTAAAGGTTTGTGACTAGTTTCCTCAGGAAGATGCATGTGCCTTTCCCCATTATGGCAGGCAAGGAGGCTCCAACTACCACTCTACACTCCAGCTTCCAAAGACTCCTTCAGCAAATCCTTCCTGATTAGGTCAATTGCACCATAAGTCAAGTTCATATCTCTGTATTCAGTACATTCCAGGGTTGATGTACTACTGTCAAAAGCCTCCTATCGCTGGATCAGTCCTTTAGTATTGTCTATGTATGCACAACATGGCGGAAAAGTCAAATGACTGAACCAGTTCCAAACATATTTGTCCCACATCAACATGTGTCAGTGGCTATTCTGGGAGACACAATTGCATAAGGAGAGTGCTTAGCAGAAAGGTCAGATAAGATGATGTTAGGCAAAATGAACCCCAAGATAAGGACACAAGTGGTTCTTTCTTTCTTGCTATTCTTTCTAACATATTTATAAGGTGATTTTTTTTGTTGTTTTGTATGTCCCTCCACCACGGTATAACCCCTGCTTTCACTGTATTTGATGTTGGTATAATTTGGGAAGTGGAAGGGAAAAAACAAATTGTTTAAATAGGGATACAGGTGGACCCATTGCAACAATGAGATGTACAAGACACTATGTTGAAAAACAAACTTTACAACTTTGGCGGGGGTGGGAAGTGAGAGTAAGAGGGGGAGTGTAGTTGTGGAGATGGGAGGGCAGAGATGGTAGGGGACAAACAAAGGAGGTGGCAACAATGCTTGATAAGAAATGTACTCATTACCTTGCTCATGTAATTGTAATCCTTCTGTAGGGTATTTTTACAATTAAAAAACTTATTTTAAAAAAAGGATAGTACTTAGTACTTAGCAACTAATGGCATGTATCATTGCATAGATAGTTTGGTGCCAGTGTCTGTGATACTCATTTAAAGTGATTTAAGTGACACCTATGGAGGGTCACTTCTGACTCCTCAAAGACAGAGTAGAGCTAGGCGCTGGTGGCTCCTGCCTGTAATCCTAGCTACTTAAGAGGCTGAGATCTGAGGATCGCAGTTCAAAGCCGTCAGTGGTGCTGTGGCTCAAGTGGTAGAGTGTTCATCTTGACCTGAGGAGCACACTGACAGCGCCCAGGCCCAGACTTCAAGCCTTATGACTGACAAAAAAAATTCTAGATGCCACTATGGTAGTTTCTTATTGCTTCTGTACCAAATTACCACACATTTACAGGCTTAAGACAGCATGGACTTATTAATGTTCTAGAGGCCAAGTGGGTTCCATCTATCTATCTATCTATCTATCTATCTATCTATCTATCTATCTATCTATCTCTACATCCGTAGATATACACATATATAGACAAAGTGAGAGAGAAATCAAAGTCTGTTTATTTGGAAAAGAACACAAAAACCCAATGTCTATACTTTGCCAACCATTCCTTCCTTTTCTTCCTTTCTGGTACTTTCTGTGAACATCAACAGATTTTGAATGATCTTTTTCAGTTTCCACTGGCATCACGTGGCTGCTTCTTCTGAAAGCAGAGTTTATAACTTAACCCTAGAAATTCTAACCAGTAGGTTGCATTAGTGTTACCGATATCCACATGTGTGTGTACACATGCATACACACAAAAACATGCACAATCATGTGCATGCATATGCATGCACATGCACACACATAAGTATTCATATTCATGTATCCAAACACAAACTCACACACTCATCTATATGATCACATAAACATGTACACCCACAGACATACCTGCACACACACACACACACACACACACACACGCACGCACACACACACACATACACACACACACAAATGCAATGATTCTAGAACCTAAACTGAGGAACATTTCTTGAATCTGATCTCATCCCCAGAATTAATGGTTTCCAGAAATTTAAACTCAGAATCAGAAAGTGAGCTATCTAATTGTCTAGTGTAATTTTGGTAACAACTTTGAGAATAGATAGGTCAGTGTCTGAGGATTTATATTTCAGGGGTATAAAAATACACCCTTTTACCAGGTGCTGGTGGCTCATACTTGTAATCCTAGTTACTCAGGAGGCTGAGATCTGAGGATCACTGTTTGAAGCCAACCCTGGCAAGAAAGTAGGTGAGACTCTGATATCCAATTAACCACCAGAAAATTGTAAGTGGCACTGTGGCTCAAGTGGTAGAGTGCTAGCCTTGAGCTGAAGAGCTGAAGGACAGCACTCAGGCCCAGAGTTCAAACCCCACGACCACCACCACCACCACCAAAACCAAAATGCACACTTTAGAAATCATTGACATGCATGAGACTCAAATATGACCAGTTCTGTTCCTTAGAGAAGAGCAGTGTTTGGGGTGGGGGAGGGGGAAATCACTCTGTTTTCATCTTCTGCACTGACAGTAGAAATCAGACTTAATTGACCCTGTAGGGACATCCTGGAAGAGGAACAGGTCAGGAAAAGATATTCCTAGTCCTTTGTAGACATGAGGAAGACTAGCACCAAGTCTTCCACTTCCAAACCATGGTTCATATGCCAAACAGAATTCCCCGTGTGAAATGCAAACCTCCCGTGACCACCCTCAGCTCCCACTTATGGTTGAGAGACCCGTTGAACAATGTAGGTTCTGAAGTCAGACAATTGACTTTAAAAATTGGCTCTTCTTACCAGCTATAACTTTGAGCAAGTGATTTAATGTCTCTGGCATAAAAAAAAAATGTGTGGGTCATTGTGGGACCTGAATAAGAAGCTAGCATATCCTGTTTAATTCCTAGGAAGGGCTCAACGAAAACTACTTATGTGAAGCCTTGGGTAGATGCTTTATGAAATATGGAGCCTGAGTGGAGAACAGAGAGAAATTGAGGAAAATTACAATCACATAAGCCACTGTGACTGAAACTTCATACATGTCTCCTCCTCAAACATGTTGCTCTCTGAGCCCAGTGAATTTCCACTGTCAGAAGAAAAACAGGGATGGCAAACCAGATTAGGATAATTGTTTTCCTTGGAAGCTGAAGAATCAAAATTTGCCTGCAGCATCTCTATTACTGCAACTTCAGTTCAATCTCCAAATCCCACTGAAATAGTGAATGAAACTTAAAAGCTGCAAGAGGAAAGAAGGAAGAATGGAGGAGAGGAGCCAAATTGCTCCGGGCTTCCATTTGATTGTCTCCTGCCATCTCCCTGCCCTGTCTGTACTCCATGCCTCTGCATGCTTTCTTTTCTCCCGTACCTACTGGGGAAAATAGTCTTTCTACCTGTGGCTTGCTGTGAGAAGAGTGTCTTTTCTTTTCTTTATAGGAAAGTGCAGGGGCAAGGAAAGTATGTCAGGGATCTGAGAGGGAGACCCCAGAGGAATAATTCCTGGCCTGCAAACGGAAATGACACAGTTGTGTTCTTGACAAGTCATCAAAACTGCCTGTGTTTCTTCTAATTATTTCCACCAAGCAAGGAGTATCAAGACCATGAGGGATTTGACTTAGTATCCTATAGGCTTGACCAAATACTTTATAGTTATTCAGTCTCAACATCTGTTAAATGGGATAAGATGCATATTTGTCACTATACTCTATGTCCAATTTCTCTATAATTTCCTCTTTATTCTCTTCCTTCTCCTTAAATCTTTTCTCCTTATTATCTGTCTTATATCCTCATTCTTTCTCTTCTCTTTCATGCTTCATCACTACCACTCAAGAAGGTCATGTTTTACTTATCTGTGCCTCCCCTAAGACCTTGCACATAGGTGCAATGGATACTTGTATTACAAAGACAAAAACTCCTCAGTATTTTATTCTTATCTTTTCATGCATTATCACATTTGTGTTCTTTCCCATGGGCAGTAGTTAATACAATGCGAACACTTCTATGTGAATGGCTTGAAAGTTATAGATATAACCTCAATATCAGGAAACATATAGAATACTGTTAAGTTTGACTTCGCCCTGAAGGACAGAGACAAGGTCATTCTTCTTAGAAACAGAAACAGGATATTTGTCATCCATCTGTTTATCTTCAGCACATCACCTTTTTCTATACAGGTGAGACTCCTGACTCCACCACTTACCCATTTATCATCCATCCATCCATTCATCCATCAAAATATCCATCCATTCTTCCCTTCATTCACTGACAAAACGTTTAATGGTACTGCCAACTTTTTACCTAGACAGGGTGCTTGACATTCAGGATACAACACTACATAACAAAAAACAACTTCTACTTTCCCAGAGCTAACTTACATCATATCAGAGAAGACTCTAAGCATTCAGAATATGTTCATCCCATTCTGCTTCTTCAACATGCCTTCATAGATATTCAGTTTGAAGTGAAAGCACATGCTTCAAAAGGAAGTTGGAGGAGTCTTTGAAAGAAGGAAAATTTTCTTCCTTTAAAAATAAAACAATTTTTAAAAGAAATCCTAAAGGCTAAAGAATATTCTTTTATTTAAATTAAATTTCATTTTTATTATCATTACAAAAGTGATGTACAGAGGAGTGACAGTTACATAGTCAGGTAATGTGTACAGTTTTTTGGACAATGTCATCCCTTCCTTGGATTTCTTCGTTTTTCCCTCCTGTCCTCACCCATAAGTTGTATAGTTCATTTTCAACATAGTATGTGGTTAGTTCCTCCACTTCATTTGTTCACCATTTGTTCCTCCATTTCTGTGCTAAAGAATATTCTTGACACGGGGATATGTCAAACATGACATGTGTTTAGCTCACATAGAATTTCCTCTCTTACCTCCTTCCTTTATCTCAGGACCACATATTTCTCCAGTACCTACTGATGGCATAAACTGCCTTTTCAACCTCCCTGTCTCTTTTTAAAGAGATCCAAGATTATTTTAGAAGAATAGGTTTTATTCACTGATTCATAGTCAACAAATACTATCAAAGATGATAGATTTTATTTGTTATGGCAACTACATCTCTCTTCTTTATATGAAGATGAAACAGTTCCCTATTTCCTTCATTAACATTTAAGGAGATGCATTTGGTTGACATGAGCTAGAGCCTGGTTGAGAGAATTCTACAAGTCTTATTAAATCAGACCTATATCCTTCTGTGTTAGAACAACGAAATGCTCTAATATATGCATTTGACTTCTGCATCTCTTTATCAACAAATATTCATAATAGTAAAAATAACAAAAGCAAGATCAGTGTTCCGGCATTATACAGTTATTTATATATGGCAGTTATTGTGTGAAGACCTCCATATTTATTTCTTATAATAATCACATTAAGTAAGAATTATTATTGGTCTTCTTCCATTTTATAGATGAGAAAAACAAAGCATGGTCCCAAGTTTGTTCAGTTAACAAATAATGAAGGTAGGACTGGAGACTGTGGTTTTAATTCCAGAGTTTACACGACCTATTCATCTGTAAATGTGGGCAATCAAGTCATGAACCAGCACATCATTTTTCCATCCTACAACACTGGTGGCTACGCCTCATCAGCCTCATCAGTGACATCTGTCGGTTTTAAGGGGCCTGTTCATTCACTGCTCGGGAAGAATACTACGTGAGTCTCATGGAAGAGGTGTGCAAAGATCTGGAATTTGGAGAACTTTTGTTTACTGGATTCTTTTTCACTTCACCTCAAACTCCTGTCCTACAATTCTTTGATTATTTATAGAAGATATTCCCAAAGGGGGTAGCTCCATACACTGCCTTGCAGATTGCAAAGAGAGATAAATAACACATTCCTCATTCTCTTACTCGCTGGGGAAATTGGGGGCTGTGTTTACATCGCTTCCTTGGTATTTATCCTCCTGCTGGCTGTTCCACCCCCTGTATTTCATGTTTTTATTTTACTTCCATTAGGGGAGCAGAAAAAAACATGAGAAACCATTCTGATCCACCCCAATCCTCAGAGGGCATTGCTCGGTCAAAGTCAACGTCCTCTCCCTTGTAATTTTCCCTACAAACATCTCATTCAAGAGGCATTTTCCTGCCTCTGAATACTAATGTCCTGATGATGTTAAAAAAAATACACTCTTTATTTCTCCCTCTCTCTCTCTCTCTCCCTTTCTCTCTCTCTCTGCCTGTCTGTCTCTCTCTCTTTTTCTCTCTCTCTCTCTCTCACACACACACACTCCACATATACACAGACAAAAAAAAGCAAAACAGACAGAAAGAAAAAGATTAAAGAATCCCAAACCAATTGGATGCTTGATTTATTTCATGTTTATTTCCTTTTGGATTTCCTTCCTAGGCTCCTGAGAATTGCCTAGTTAGCAGTTAGGAAAGGCTAGCTGGGTCACTACTGACTTAATGTGGTATTTCTAGCTTCTGTGGCTTCTCTTCCTTGGGAAGTGGGGCTGGATTTTATTAAGAAACGTATTGAGTACACAAGCTACCATTAAAAATAAAATCTTTCAGATCCACGAAGAAAATGTTACAGTCGATGTCAAGATTATTTGTTGTTTTTCAGCATTTTTCAGACAGAGGTTTTACTTTAAGGAAACACTGTGGTTGGTGAAAACAATTTGGACCGTTTGAGGCCTTATTTGGTTAGAGTTTCTTTATCCTGATTTTTCATTGAAAAACAAGCAGATACTGAGCACTAAGCTGTGTACAAAAACAAGTCTCGTGATATTTCATTTAAGCTTTCAAAAAGGAAAAAAAGACACTGAACAAAATCACTCCTTGGTATAACTTAGAGAAATTGAGATTATGAATATCAGTCCAGCCACGTACAATGGTTCACTACTGTAATTCTAGCTACTGGAGAAAACTGAGACAGAAGGATTTTTGTCTTCAAGGCCAGCCTGAGTAACAGAGTGAGATCAGTGTAAGGGAAAACAAAAGCCAAACCAAATACACCACCACCATCAACAACAAAAAACATAAGCACAGTTCTAAGTGGGAGATTCTGAGAAATCTTTGTAAGCTCATTGTTACAGATTTAGTTCCCTGTACAACTTTCAAAAGGCAATGTAGTTTATCTGATTTGGGGAAAGGGAAAGACAGAAACAGTGGGACAAAGTGTGAACCAATTCAGCAGTGAAACTCACTATATACTATGTTGGAAGTTAACTATACAACTTGGGGAAAGGAAATCTGGAGGGGAAAAATCTGGAAGAAAATGAGGGAGTGATACTGTTCAAAAGGAAATGTACTCATTATTTGACTTAAGTAACTCTAACCTCTCAATACATCATCTTTATAAAAGATCTTTATAAGGCAATGTGTACAACTAGAAGATTTTAGAATATTAGATTTGAGCATGTCCCAATCCTCATGGTCTTAAAAAATAGGAATCTCTTTTCTCAAAAGACTAAACATAGAGCTCTCCTATGATCCAGCAATCCCACTCTTGGGTATTTACCCCCAAAAAATCACAAACAAGACCACACTAAAGCTACCAACACTACTATGTTCATTGCAGCATAATTATTCACCATAGATAAAATATGGAACCAACCCCTCAGCAAATGAAATGTGGCAACTATACACAATGGAATTCTATGCATCCATCAGAAAGAATGACATTTCACCTTTCATAAGGAAAAGGAAAGACTTAGAAAAAATCATCTTAAGTGAAGTAAGCCAGATCCAAAAAAACATAGGCCCCATTATTTTCCTCATGTGTAATAATTAGTATATGTCTAGGATATTCCTAGCAAAGGACCATAATAGCTCAATAGCTATGTATATATGACCATATAAAATGATACTAATCAAAATGAACTCTAAGATATGGAAATTCAAGGGTTTTTTCTTTTCTTTAGTTGTTTTAATGTACTGTGTAAAGTTTTTTTTTCATTTCCCCCCTTTGATTTATTCCATATTGTCACTGTTTTTGATTTTGGTACCATGTCTGTGTCTGGTATATACATTTATCTGATTTGGGGAAAAGAAGGGGAATAACAAAATGGTGAGACAAAGGACAAAGACTGAACCAATGCAAGAGGGATTCAAGACACTATGTTGGAAATGAACTTTAAACCTTGGGGGAGGGGTGTGGGAGGGAGGGAAAGTGGGAGAAAAATAGGGAGGGGTAACAATGTTTGACACGAAATGTACTCACGACCTTATTTATGCAAACCTTTCTGCCATCATCCTTACAATACAATAATATAAAATCTTACTTTCCTCCTTCTAATGGTATTAACAAGAAAATGTGTGAAATTTGGAGACAGAAATTTTCACTCTGCCATGTTGGGTCAGCTTCCCCTAGAGCAGTATTTTCAATGAGGAATACTGTATTTGGTACACCTGAAAGAATGCTTCTAAGAGAGACAGACGAGGGAAAAGCAGGACAGAGATGGATAAAACCAACCAGGAGCGTGATTTGGGGTAAAATCTGGCCCTCAGCTGAGCCCACAGGAAGTTCTTGAGTTTGGCATCTCTCACTCTGCTCTTATTCAAGACGAATGAATTTGACCTCTCACACTATAGCATTCTGTCTTTAATGAGAGCCACCCATCAAGAAAGTAAAGCCCTGAGATGTCTAGCTGACTTGTCCTGGGCAGTGCTTTGAGCTAGGAGAGACCCATGAAGAGTTGATAGATCATTCTGTAGCTTTCTGGGCATGACCTGTTACTTTTCTATCTCATATCCTCAACTTTGAATATCTATCTATCTATCTATCTATCTATCTATCTATCTATCTATCTATCTGCCTACCTATCTATTTATCTATAATCTATCTCTCTATCTATAGGGTAGAACTTATAAATATCTAGAACCCCCCCAAAAAAAAGAATGGTGGACAAGTGAGTAGTTAGCAATTGTTGGATTCATGACTGGTTCAGTAACCTACTACTTATATCCTTTAAGTAGTTTTTGTTATTATAATGTGCCGTCCATACTAATAATTGCAATGTGTTTGTTAGAAAGATATCAATGAGCCCAGAAAATGTGAATATTACTTTTGTGAAAATAATGTACACACCTACAGAGATACTTGCTTAAGGAAGGAGATGACAAAGGATATTCTCTAGACCAGAGGTAACTTCCTATAGATTGCTAGGTGCAATACCACTGCTTGAAGGAGAACAACCCTGGATAGGAAAAAGCCCTTTTGTTGAGTTTTGAGCTTTGAAAATGCACCAAGCCAATCTGTAAACATGACTGATGCATTGCTTGTTCTGTAGGCAAAAGAAAGGGTATCTAGAGCTCACATATTACGTGGTTTTGAAGATTTACTTTATAAAACAAGTATTTCTCATTAATCCTCTTGATGAGAAAATAATACAAAATATTTTGCTAAGTAAAAGCAGACAGTCCCAAAAATTCACATTGTATGATACCACTCCTATGAAATGTTTGAAGTAGGCAAATATACAGAGATATCAAATAGATTAGTGAGTGGACTGGAAAGAATGAGAATAACTTCTAATGCATACAGGATTGTCTTTGGACATAATAAAGAGATTATACAATCAGATAATGCTATTGGTTGTACAAATCCATAAATATACCAAAAAACCCTTTGAATTGTATACTTTAAACAAGTAAATTTTATGGCATATAAATTCTATCTCAATAAATCTGCTGCAAATTTCCAGTGGAATTCCCAGAATGTCTACTATAGGCAAATGAAAAACCTTTTTTGAAACAGCATGCTTCCATCTCTGGTCCAGAGGGTTACTTCTCAGATAAAATCTCTCTGATGATAAGCTCTTTGTCTTTAATCACAATGCAGAATAATTCAAAAAAATAATTCAACAGAAGTGAGAGTCAGTGGATATACCAAACAGAAATTTTAAGCACCGAAGATCTTTGCATTCTGACTCTATATCAGTGACTCAGTCTTTCTCTGTCCCTCTCTAGGATTTATCATAAAGATACAATAAATAGTAGCAAGCCAAACATTGAAAGTGTTACCTGGTGCTGTATAAATGAATACTGTATAAATGTTACATATAAGTAAATGCCAATAGGAAAAAATTAAAATATTTTATAAATTTAATATGCAAAAGGTTTCATCGTGATATTTGCAGCATGCATATAGTATACTTTGACTAAATTTACCCCATGGATACCTGCTCAGTTTTAGTCCTCTTACCCCTCCCCTCCTTCATAGGTTTCATTATGCTATTTTATTTACTTATTTATTTATTTGACTGTCCTGAAGCTTGAACTCTGGGCCTGGAAGCTGTCCCTGTGCTTCTTTTTGCTCAAGGCTAGAGCTCTACCACTTGAGCCACATTGCCATGTCCTGCTTGAGTAATTCATTGGACCTAAGAGTCCCATGGACTTTAATGCCCCAGGTGGCTTTGATCTGCTGCCCTCAGATCTCAGCCTCCTGAGTAGCAAGGATTACAGTTGTGAGCCACCTGCACCTGGTTTCATTATGCTATTTTTATACTTGCAGAGAAAGCTCTTCTATCATATTCACCACCCCCATCACCCTCTCCTTTCCCCCTACAAAATTTTCAAAAAGAACAGCTGGACTGAATAATAGATATTATATGTTAAACACAGAATAGTAATTCAGAGTTGAAACAACCAGAGTTGATTCACACATGGAAGGGTCTCTGACTTAAGGGGGGGCGGGGACACGATCATATACAACAAAAATATAATAGAATATGCTGTTTTTATCCTATCAGATTCACAAAGGCTAAGCAACTTTTATATGTGAGCCTGAAGTTAATAACCAAGTATTGGAATGGACATTGTGGTACACCTCTGGAGAAAATTCTAATAAGCTTTCGGGCAGGATAATTTTAAAAGTGTTACAAATAATTATGAAATCGCTCACATTTTCCAGGGCCAAGGTCAAATGAGATGGGCTTTTTAAAACAGAAAGTCATAAAATCATATAGGATATGGAGAGATATTTACATAAAAATGTGATAACCTTGCACAGCTCTGAGGAGAGTGCAGTTTCATGGGCACCAAGCACCCCACAAGGAAAGCAACAGCATTGTTCAGAAAGGTGAGGTTTAGTTCAGTTGTCTTTCACTAAAGGACTGGGCACTTGGGAGCCTTGGATCACTTCAAATCTCATCCATAAGCATCTTCAAAGTTTCCTCTTCCCACCCGGTTGCAGTCGGAACCTCTCCCTTTCCATTCTGAAGACTCCAGCAGCCCTGCCTTCTTCACACCCTCCCCAGCCCTTCCCCAGCACCAAGGCATCCTCTCCCTCGCTCTTGACCTGCATCTCAATTCATGGATTGGACTGGTACTTGAAGATGTCTCCGGTTTTCTCCCAAATTCTGTGTGCTCTTCGGTCTAAGGTTTCTAAGTGTCACTTAGCAGTTAGGGTCTTCAGTTCTCTACCCTATTCTATGGGAAGATGTAGACAGTTATGTATGTATAAACCTCATATGCCTATGGTTCTGAGAGAACAATCTAGAATCACCCACAAGTGAAGTTCTCTTGGGATGAAAGAGAGTATAAAAATCAAAGGGCATCTTGGTTTGGCTAAGCACTAGGCCACTCTAGCCTTTTCTGTCTCCTGAGTGCTGGGTCAGGTCTTCCACTGTGCAGTGTTAGGACCTGTGCACACAATAGAGGGTTTAGTACACTCCCTGACATTGCTAACTTAAAGTCTGTCTTCTCAGAAGGCCTCTCTAAAAAGCTAATGTCTCTTCTCTAATGCAGTGCCCTGTTTCCTAGAGCTGTATCCACGACTAAGGTATATGCTCTGTACATGTTCCCTGGAAGAATCGATGACTTTTCTTTTAAGCATCTTGAAGGGGTTGGGATAGACAGGAGGGGAAGAATGATAGAAGGGATAACACTGATCATGATGCGTTGTAGACATAAATTGACATATCGAATTAAAACCCCTTTGTGCAACTATTTAAAGACAATGAAATTAATACATTTTAAAGTGTATCTAATGGAAGAAGTAACAAGAAGATTCTAGAGGCGACATAGGAGAGCAGTTAGAACAAATGATGCATTTCTAATTTCATAAATAGTAAATACCCAATAGAAAGTGACAGCTCTGAATAGGTCCTAAAAGCTAACTATACTATCATTCCCAATGAGATAGATTCTTTTTTCATAAATGTCAGTTTAATCCCATTTCAGTTAGGAAGGGAGACTAGGGAGGGAGGGTTCAGAAAGAAAGAGAGAGAGAGAGAGAATGAGAGATAGGTAAGAAAGGAGGGAAGAAAGGACAGAGGGAGAGAGTTTTCATTTTTTACAAATAATATGTTTTACATATGATCTGAAGGCAAATACTTCAGGGTCGTAGCAGAAACAGCTGCTAGAGAATCTTTCCTGGCTAAATATTTTTTTTTCTATGTGATCTTAGCCACTTCTTTCACTAAATATCAGTGTTCTCTCCAAGGCTTTGCAGGGTCATCCTGAGAACTAAAGATCACATCTACAAAACACTTGGCTCATAGTAGGTACACTTCGGGTTTTACATAAAAACATGACAATTCTTTTCAAATGTGAGAGTTACCTCCCTTGTTGTGTTCAAGGCTTGGCCACTTGTTTTCTTTAAAGTAGGACACAATGTGACTTCTTGTTGCTGATACTAATCCTATGAAGTGCATAGTATGATGGGTAATTATGTCTGTTAGGACAAGACAAGAATGGGCATGTTCGTTCTCTTTAGAGATCAAGTAAACATGAAGCAAACCTATTTTACTGGCATTTCAAATAAGCGCCAGCAAGGGAAAAAGAGAAAGTCATATTGTGTTAATGCTATGAGAGTCCCTGAAAAGCACATATACTTGATATGACCCATAGTCCAGCACAGTGGATACTGGGAAAACCTCAGGCTGTCCAGACAAATCCTTGAGGCTTCATGGGTTGGGGTATCTCACTGTCCCCGGTCTCAAAACGGTCAGGATCTCACAGAAACACTTTACCACATTACCACATTACTCTCATCTGGTGCCAAGAATGTGTTGGAAAAGCCAACAGGAAATGAAAACTAGCCAGTTTGAGAACTTTTCTCACGTCTTTTATTTCCCAATGTATGCTTCCATTGATGTTCTAGCGTTCTTGAGGCTTCAATGAACAAAAATAGCCACAGGCAAAGGATGGTCTGGTCTTGGCAGAGGTCTTTTCCTTTGTATTTCCTGGTCAAAAAGGGTTCCGATTCCCATGAGTACATAATATAGTCATGGAGTAATCTTACGGATTAGCTCTTCTGTCTACTTATCAAAAGGAAGCCATGGAAAAGGGCAGTGAGGTAAAGTGTTAGACATGAAGTTTAGTATTTATGAGTATAGAGGTCTTGGGAAAAATCATTTGATATCTCCCAGCCTTCTATTGGGTCTATAAAATGAAGTCATAGTCTAGTTTATAGTATTGAAGTTAGAATCTCATGGGAAATATTTGTGAAGCTAGGTTATAAGTGTTAAATCTCTGAAGGTATGGAAGATTTCTTCTTACCATCTCCATCACTGGAGAAAGTTATCATTTTCATTCACATATTTGGTTCATGTCATTTCCAACATTGGATTGTCTACATTTTGGGAAGTAGGATGGAAAAAAGACCTTGCATTGCTTTTTTTATTGTAGTCCCCGAATATATTGATCTCATAAAATGTCCAGAAGTATTTTGAATTATTGAGAAAATTGAAAGATTCTCTCAGTTGAGAATGAGCTCCTAAGAATCCTAGTGGAAGGATCTGGGGACTATTTATTTATCATCTTCAAGACCTTGGTTTCTATCCTTAGCATCAATCCTAGTGAATAATAATACTTCCCTATTCCACTCAGAGATGCTTCTTCCATTCAGTTCTTCAATGCTGGATGGAGATCTGGTATCTGAAGTATTTAGCATTCTCCAGAGAAACATAATGAAAATCTTTGCTCTTAAGACCTTCAAGTGATTGGATGAGGCCTAATCAGATAATGTAGGATAATCTGCTATGCTGAATGAGTACTGATCTAAATGTACATCACCTCTAAAAATCATTTTCCCAGGTAAGATCTAGATGGGTGTGTGTCTTAGCCAAATTGACCATAAACTTAACCTTCATAGCTATAAACACTGTAGAGGATTTCCAAATCGAGAGGACTAGGTGGGAGAAACAAAAAGACATAGGGAATACTTGGTCCCTAACCTGCAATATCTAAAGGGCATTTGCGAAGTGCAGTTTATCAACAGCCTCCCAAAGACCAAGGAGTGTGGCTCCAGAGAGACCAACCTCCAGTCAAGCTATGTATATTTAATGCTAGCTGTTTTGCTTCTCTTGAGGGTTGAATGCTAAGTATTTTGTTTTAGTGAAGCCTTCAAATCCAATCTGAGCTGCTGCTTGCAAGGAATACTGACCAAATAGGCAATGTAATGTCAGATGGTGATAGCTGTGCTAACACCTAAAACTTGGGATTCTCTGATATCAAGGAGATCATTGTGAAACACTTTGGGCAATCTAAGTTCACTACCCCTGTCTGTATTTTCCCAGGAAGAGGCAACAGAGTACCTCCTTTCAAGAAGCAAATATGAACAATTTGCTTTTTGTTAATGTTTTCTTTTTTCCTGTTGGGAATGTTTGTTTTCCAAAGTGGTCAATCTTCTCTAATACTTCTGGTAGGCTGACTCTTTTGATATTATGATGCTAGAGAAGGACTGAAGAATGAAAATGATGGTAGATGGTCTATATTATGCAACAAGCATTCTCTTTATTTCATGTACCATTTATTATAGAAATGTGAGAGCTTCCTGGATTGGAAAGATTAACATCGTGAAAATGGCAATACTTCCCAAGGCTATCTACAAATTCAACGCGATACCTATCAAAATTCCAACCTCATTCTTCAAGGAAATAGAAGAGGCAATCCAAAAATTCATATGGAGCAATAA